>NC_028355.1:25017548-25027152 GCF_000741045.1 Vigna radiata var. radiata | reverse complement strand
CAAAGTCCTGAAACCCTAAAACTCTGAAATTTTGAAGTCTTGAAACCCTAAAACAGCAAAACTCCAAATCCCTAAAACCCTAAAACTCTAAAATATTGAAACTCTTAAATCTCGAAACCTAGAACCTCTAAATCTCAAAACGTTAAACCCTAAACGTAAAATCTTGAAATCACGAAACCCTTAAATCCTTAAATTTTGAAGTCTTGAAACCCTAAAACAGAAAATCTCTAAATCTCTGAAACCCTAAAACTATCAAATTTTGAAGTCTTGAAACCCTAAAACACCAAAACTCCAAACCCCTAAAACCCTAAAACCCTGAAACTCTTAAATCTTTAAACCCTGAAATTTTGAAGTCCTGAAACCCTAAAACACCAAAACTCCAAAGTCCTAAATCCTAAAAGTCTGAAATTTTGAAGTCTTAAAACCCTAAAACACCAAAAGTCCAAATTCTCGAAACCCTAAAGCTCTAAAACATTGAAACTCTAAAATCTCGAAACCTAGAAACTTCTCAAAATTTCAGAATTTCAGGGTTTAAAGATTTAAGAGTTTTAGGGTTTTAAGACTTCAAAATTTTAGAGTTTTAGGATTTTAGCACTTTGAAGTTTTAGTGTTCTAAGATTTAGGACTTCAAAATTCCAGGATTTCGGGATTTAAGAATTTTGGAGTTTTACATTTATAGTATAGAGTTTCAAGATTTCAAAGTTTCAAGAAAAAGGTTCTAGATTTCATAGTTTCAAATTTCAAGATTTTTAAGTTTCTAAATAAATTATAAAAGTAAAAAAATATATATGGTAAAAATTTGATCAAAATCATAACTTTTTAACAAAAGGTCATTTATTTAATAATTTTTTTATTTGAAATAATTGAATATCAATTTAAAATAGTGATTGCATGATTTTTTAATACTATTTTTATAAAATTATACATATATGTTTTAAATTATATTTTATTTACCTTTTAACTAATTATTCATAAAAATAATATAATTATATATATTCTAATATAATAAAAATATAAATACATGTTCACTTACACATGTTTTCACTATAAATAATATATATAAACAGCATTTGGAATTATAATCAGAAAAAGATAAAATTATGCTATAACAATTACATAAAAGTTAAATAATTATAGAAGAAAATAAAAATGATAAATATGTGTTTTAAAAATAAATTACAAAAAGAAAGATTAAGAGACAAATTAATATAAAATTTGATAAATTATAAAAATGTTTTAGTAATTTGAAAAAAAGTATGAACTTAAAGACAGATAAATATTTACATATTATTCTCATCTTTTATTCAAGTTAAAAAATAAATAAAATATTACCATAGAAGTGCGTGTATCAAGTTGCATTTTTGTGTGAAAATCTGAACTAGTTCAATTAATAACATAAAGACGAATTCATTTTTTGTGATTCTTATTTTGTTAAAGTTTTATTCTATTTAATTAAGTGTTTTTTTTTTTTTTACATCCAAATACATAAATAATCTCAACCCTAAAAAGTTACCTTTTAGAACACCATATAGTGATTCATTCTATTTTTTAAATTTCCTACAAGAATAATTACATTTAAAATTTATACCAATTGAAGAGTACTAATTTGTAAATCTAATTTATTGAAATTTGTACTAATTCTTTGTTAGATTCCTTTAACTGGCTCACTAAAACAACTTGTAAGCAGGTTTATCGTAAATTGTATTCAAAAGTTGAGTTCAAGGTTACAAGTAAAAGTGATCTGAAAAGGATGCAACAAATGTGAATATGTTGTTGTATCAAAACCTAGATTCCCTAATCGAAAAGCCAGAGCCTTTTGTTCTTCAATGTAAATGGTCCTGCTGATTCAATAATTATCTAATGATATACAAAGTATGTTGTCTCAAATGTTCATCACTCCCTATCTTTTCCACATACATAAACAATAAGAGGATCATCTTTTTCCTATTAAAATAGGCTCATAAGGATATAGGGTTTTCTGATGCCAACTTTATTCTATTAATAAAGTCATCAACAGACATAGTCCCAAGCTCCCCACCAAACCTAGATCTAACTGTCACTGTTTCTGTTTCAACTTCCTTTAAGCCCACGACAGCCATCAAAGGAATTTTCTGCTTCTCTGCATTTCTTATGAGTTTAGGTAGCCGCTCTCCATGGCAAACTTCAACTCGGATGCCATACATTTTCAGTTTGTTGGCTACACCATTGCAATATTCAAGCTGCATGAGAAATATAATATAGAAAAACATTCCCCATTAATTCACTTATCATTGTCTGTTATCGTATCTAGAAAAGAAACAATCTCTCCTGTTAGGAACTTGATAGCCCCATAAACACACTTCAGTATCTATAAACAAACGTGAAAATAATTATAAATTAACTAACACTTGCGTCTCATTGTAAATCTGATAGGAACAAAATACTGATTGGAGAGAAATACTAGACTCTAGAAAAACTCAAACAACACAATCCATACATACACACATCGACAACTGACTTGCAATAAACAAAAAAAAAAATGCAAAAAAGAATTGTTTGGTATCTAAAAATAGTACTCTAGTAATTTAAGAACCTATTTTTTGTAGTCCCCCCATCAAGAACACACTTTCTCTAACTAGTACTTTAAAGCCCTTTGACCAGTCTTTCTTTACTTCTTGATAGATTAATGTGTTTACGTCCATCTCTTTGTATTTTCCTATTCATAAATACATAACTTTATAACTTTATGTGTCGATTGTCTTCCTGCAAAATCGATCTCCACCTCAAATTGTAATTTCAAATCAGGCATCACTAACTATGGTAAGTTCTTCATTACTACCATAAGGGTCAGCAATAACCTTTGAGCCTCCTCATTCCACCCTCAAATTGCTCTTCTTGAATAGCTCTGCTGGACGTTTAGCAAAAATGCCATAAATTACAATGACACCCTCTACTTTTTTTCACCATTATAATACCCTCCCTTATCAGGATGTAACTGTAATGTTTTTAAAAAATTAAAGTGTCAATGTAGCTCGAGAAAGCCTCAGGAGGTCTTAGTATGTAAATTACTCAAATTTTACTTGAACTAATAAGAAAATAAATAATTATTTTATTGATACCAATCACACAAACTACACTCTCATCACCTCTATTTGTAACAACCGAACTCTCTAAAATAAGGAAATAAAAATGTGCAAAATTAATAGGAAGATACCCAATATTTTTCTCTTAATTTCTATGCAAATATGGAAGATATTTTTGTCCTAATAATCCTCTATTTACAAAATTCCCTCTCAAGTTGGTAACTTAATATCGAGAATTCCCAACTTGTCTTCGAAATCCAGAAATCGAAGAAAGCTTCTAAAAGATAAAGATACATGCTAATAATGCATATAATGTACATACTCCAATAAAATATGATCAGTACGTAGAATGGGCCAAGGATTTCTTAATAGTCAAACTCTGTGTTACCTGGGCATCAGTAACAGGTAAAACTCGAGCTTGTATTGGAGAAAGCCATAATGGAAAATCACCAGCATAATGCTCGATGAGAACACCAAAGAATCTTTCCAATGATCCAAGCACTGCTCTATGGATCATGATAGGCCTTCTTTTCTCAGTATTTGAGTCAACATATGTGATGTCAAAACGCTGTGGTAGATTGAAATCAACCTGTTTTAAGTTAAAATGAACTTTAAGTCAAGCTAAGAGGAAAATAGTTCCCTGCAAAGTGATCCATTCAAGACAAGGCAACCAATATTCAAGAAATAAACCAAAGAGCCAGAAGTTTGCACCCCTTGATGAGTTGAGATATATAAGAGAAAGGATAAGATAACCCATGCAGGTATGTGAATAGTTTATTTTATACCTGCAACTTCCCCACCTCACGGAAAATTCTTTGGGCTTAAAAGCATGGAAAATGCAGAGACCAAATGTACCTAGTTTAAATGGGCGGGGAAGTGCAGAGTATTCCTGACAAATTCGTTATATAAACTATAATATATGGCCCCATTCGGAGACAACAAATTTTGATAACTGAGTAAATAACTTTAGGATAACTACAATTGCAACAGTAATCACCTAAGCTGTTTCTAGCTTTTATCATAACAGCTTATTTTCACGAGCCAGAACCCAAAAATAGTTTATATGGGTTTTCTAAGCTTTCATAAGTTCATTCAGAACTAGTAAAGAAAGGCTGAAAATAACACTTCCCAAAACAGGAAATGTCATCTGTTTAAGACGAAATCTCCTAAAACATTAAGCTATTAGGCAAAGGCAAATGTGCCTTTTATATTGAAAAATTTAGGAAGTCAAGAATTGCCTGTATGGTTGAGCACTGCCACTTCCGACCAAGAGCATCCTCAATCTTGATATCAATCTTTGGCCCGTAAAAGGCACCTCCTCCATCATCAATTTGATAACTCCAACCTTTATCATCCAAAGCATCTTCCAAAGCAGTGGTAGCTTTCTCCCATATATCATCATCTCCCACAGCCTTTTCAGGCCTTGTAGATAAATTTATTTCGTACTTGTCAAAACCAAACTGCAACAATATTTGTTCAGTAAGATCTAGGACCCCCCTGATCTCATCTTTAATCTGGTCATCTAAGCAAAATATATGTGCGTCATCCTGTAGAGAAGGAAATTGAAGTCAAACAAAAACCAATATATCAACATGCAATGTGCGAAAAACAAATTAGAAATCCAAAGTAGCAATTTCTTGAATACTTTAGAGGAAAATAAAAAAGGGTGGCCTAGTCCTTTGCAATTGTCACTCTTCAGGACAGTTCAAATGTGTGCAACCACACCAATGAACCAAGGCTGACAGTCTACAATGTAGAAGTTGATGTCAAGAACAAATTTTATGCAAACCTGTGTGAAACCTCTGACACGGAAAAGGCCATGTAAACTTCCAGACAGTTCATATCTATAAACAGTTCCCAATTCTGCCACCCTAATAGGGAAATCACGATAGGAATGGAGTTTGCTTTTGTACACCAAAATATGATAAGGACAATTCATAGGTCGCAGCTGATAAAGCTCATCTTCAATGTCCATCTGATCATACATATTTTCTTTGTAGAAGTCTAAATGGCCACTGATCTTCCAAAGATCAGCTTTTGCCACATGTGGTGTGTACAGCAGATCATAGCCACACTTCAAGTGAATTTTTTTCCAGAAATCTTCAATTATGTGTCTGACAATAGCTCCCTTCGGGTGCCAGAAAACTAAACCCCCACCAGCATCATCCTGCATGAATATAGTAAAGTTATTTACCTTGAAATAGGAATAACACAAGGAAACCTGAACAGAGCAGCACCATTTCTTGTACCTGTATAGAAAACAAATCAAGATCTTGCCCTATGCGCCTGTGATCTCGACGCTTAGCTTCCTCTTTGAAAGTAAGGTAAGCTTTTAACTGCTCTTCATTCTCCCATGCAGTACCATATATCCTTTGAAGCATTGGTTTTCTTTCATCTCCTCTCCAGTATGCTCCAGCAATAGACTCAAGTTCAACTGCTTTCTTATTGATATTTCCAGTAGAATCAACATGAGGTCCAGCGCAAAGGTCCCACCATTCATTGCCTATAAGAGAAAAAGAGTATATGATGAAAGAGAAAATAGGCAGATGATACACCCGAGGCAAAAACTTCTTTTTTAATACAATTTGAAACCTGCAGCACTCTGAGCACATCCTTGCCTCGTCATTGTTATTCTACTTTACACTTCCATCTTCACAGTTGCAATATCAAACACATTACACTGTCCATTTTCATTCTGCTCAAGCATGTTAATTGATCATGTTAAAGATGCAGAAGAAGCTCAGCGCTCTAAGTACTTAGGCTCGGTGTTCATGTAGTTTAGAGAAAGCTAAGAAAAATAACTCTCTTATTAAGGGTAAACAGAAACATTACATTATTACCAACTTTAAGCAAATAACATGAAACATATTCTTGCCATATTTAAATATGGTTATTTAATAAAATGCAGTGGCAGGATCAAACAGAGAATCAAAGTATTGTGTTATGGCTCAAACGAACCAATAGTGACACCAGTGTGGGTGATGATGAGATTGGTAATGGCTACAGGAGTAATACATCTAACAAATTTTGTTGTACACATAGTGAGACCTATTCTCACTTCATATCCATCTCAGCAAGGACATAATTCTACCTGTTATAACAAATAAACAAGGAGTTGATTCTATATAAAAAATATCTAGATTATATATGCAGAAGAGGATATTTCTCCCACCTGCAACAACACACTAATATATGACCAAGATAATACTAATACTTTCTCTCTTGTTACCAATATGAAATATATTCGACTTCTCTTTTCCATTGTAGGCACTCTCCACTGAACTTTGTTTCAAGTTGACATCAAAAATGCATTTCTGCATAGTCATCTTAATTATCTACATGGAACAATCTCCTGAATTTGTTGATTAGGGATGTCATTCAATGTGATATTTCAATTATGTAGGTCCTAATATGGCATCGAGAAATCATGCCATGCATGGTTTGGGCATTTTAGAACTGTCACCAACCAATTTGGAATGGTACAAAGTCATGTTGATAATTCTCCCTAACGATGCATCTATCTCATTATTGTAGTGATAAGGAGGGCATTGTACAACTAAAACAATGTATTGCTAAAAACTTCTAAATAAAAGATTATGGACACCTAAGGTATTTCCTAGGTATAGAAGTGGTGCAATCCAAGGATGGTTTGACCATATCTCAAAGAAAATATGCTCTCAACATATTGGATGAGGCAGGGATGATATGGACACACTAATGGATCTAAGTGTCAAACATGTACTTAACCAAGGAGAACCATGTTTTGATCCCTGGTGATACAAAAGGTTAGTTAGTAAGGTAAAGTACCTCAATATGACTAGTTTTGACATTGCCATTATAGTGAACATAGTAAGTCAATTTTTAAATTCTCCTTGTCAAGATCATTAGGATGCAGTTGAATAGATCCTAAAGTATATTACGAAAACTCCCAAAAAGAACTGCATTTATGAAGGTACGGGAAATACCCAAATCGCTAAGTGTTCTAATGTTAACTGGGTAGGGTCACCAAGATAGAGACTACACTTCAAGGTATTGTGTTCTAATTGGAGGTAACTGAATATCATGATAAAGTAAGAAAAAAAAATGTTGTAGCAAGATCAAATGCAAAAGCATAAAACAGGGAGATGGTATGAGTCACTTGTGAGCTCATATGGCTAAAAGAACTCCTTAAATAACATAAATTTGAAGAAACTTTCCAAATGCACCTTGTACGTGACAACTAGGAAACACTATACATTTCTTCTAATATAGTATTTCATGAGAGAACCAAACATATTAAGATGTATTGCCATTTCATAAAACAAAATTTGAAGTTTCTAGACATCATCGCTAGATTTGTCAACTTTAATGAACAACTAGCTACATATTTACCAAAATCTGTGAGAACCGAGGATTGATTATATTTGCAACAAAATAGGCACATGCAACTCATCCACTCTAGCTTGAGTGGGAGTGTAATGATTATAGAAATAGTGAATTGATCCTTCATAATCAAGAATATCAAACATATATGTATTATTAGGAATGTTTTTAATTATTCTCATATCGTATCTTTGTTATTAGGGAATATCAAATCTTTTCTATTTATTGTATCGGTAATTTTTTCTCAATATGAATAAACCATTTGTGTTTAATAAACACACAGTTTCAACTCAATGTTTCTCTCTTCCTTAGAGTTTAACACTACCGACCATATGTTAACATATTCTTTTTAATTAAGGGCAGATTACATCATAAATAATTTGGGCAAGATTAATACATACACCAAGGGAGTTTCAAAATATAATAATTTATGCTCCACTCGAATGACAAGTACAAATACACACACATACACACACAAAGTTTAGTTATCATGAAGTTATCCTGTCCGTCCACACACCAATTTTTATCTATGTTTTCACTCGAATGTGTAGTATAAACATGCATAGAGCATAACATTCATGAATTAAGTGCCCATGGTCACCATTTTTTCACCGCTAAAGTCTATCTTCTCTCACCCTTTTACTCGAAGTTTCATCAAGAGGGAATTGGAAAAACAGAAAAGAGCAAGAACACTACCAATATGATATATGGTGATGGTATCCTCCTTAATGCTGTCCAAAATCTCCAATTTGTATGGTTCATTCAATGCCGATATTCTTCTCTGAGCTTCGTCTCTTGAGACTTCTTCTCTTAGAAGAGGTAAATTTCTTCCAATAATCCGATCCTACATATGACAAACATTTGCGTTCCCCTTCAGCAGTTCTGTGCAGAGTTGCAAAGCATGAAAAGAAAAATGCAAGATCCCAAAACATAAAGATTTAATGGACTGACTCTGCCTACCATCTCTTTCTTGATTCTCTTCAAATCTTTATCGGTCAAAGGCTCCATATCGAAGTCGTAATAAAACCCATTTTCTATCCAAGGCCCAATTGTGACTTTTGCATCGGGGTATAGCTTTTGAACAGCCATTGCCATCACATGTGCACACTGTAAAGGAACGTTAACAACAAACATATCATCTCCATGATAGTAGGATAACGATTAAAACAATAATTTGAAATTCTAGATATTCCTCCGACGTTATTTTGTTATTATAAGTTTGTTGCATGTGAAATTGTCTACATAGGCTGCAGCTTGTTGAATAATAACTTGAAAGTGAAAGAATACAAAAAGACCCAGTAACCACAGAATTGGCTTTCCCATTACCGTGTGGCGGATTCTGAGAAGCCTCTCGGATGATTCGTTAGAAGGCAGAAGAACCCGATTAGGGTTGGAGTTGGGGTTGACCGAAACCGTAGGGTCGGTGGCGACGGCGAGTGTGGTTGTGGTGGCGATTGAGGAGCATTTTAGCTTTGTGTTGGAAGAAAGAAAGGAACCAAAACGAAAACCGAAACGGCATCGCGCTTTAAGGGGAGCGATAGAAGAAAGTGAATAGGTTGTTGCTACCGCTAAGGTAGCCATTTTGAGTGAACTGAGGAGCAGAGAAGAGACGATGATGAAAATAGCTCACTTCATCCAATTTCTGTCCACAAAATAACCAAATTCAATATTTTATTATTACTCATACTTTATTATTAAAATAAACATGCTGGTCTAGGTGGAAAATATAGATAGTATTAACAATGTTATTAAAATAGGAATAATTTATATAGCGTTTTTTATTTTTAAAAGTGTGACTAATTATATAGATAATTTAATTTTAAATTCATACAATAATAATTAAACTCTTAGAAATATATTCATTATCCCATGACATCGGTGGGTCAAATCTCAATCAAATATTAAATACTGATACCTTGAGACTATTACCTTATTAAGTAAAGAAAATTACACAATGATTATTAATTATAACGTTTTAATCTAATGAAACTCTGGATGGTATTAAATCCAAACTAAAAGTTGGTATAAGGATTATATCATAAATTTGTTTTCTCACGTCACTCTTATTTTTCTTTTCCTTTTTGTTAATGTATTAATTTATTTAATAAAATGAATGGTTAAATAACTTATTTATATTTTAAAATAATTAATTTCTTTTAGTAACAACTATAGAATTTTTT
>NC_028355.1:25008599-25016823 GCF_000741045.1 Vigna radiata var. radiata | reverse complement strand
TAAAATTATATATTAACTGAGAAAATAGAAATAAGATGATAACATTTTAGAATAAATATAAATTCTTATCCATAACAGACAAATGGCATATTTATTCTATTGTTGTCCATTTCAAAGCATCAACAAACATACAGAAACAAAATATTACATTATTTTCCTTTCTGAATAGAAAAGAGAGGAGATATAACTCCATTATTTTATCGAATCAAAAGAGGTAACACAGATAATTACGACAACCATATACTTCTTTGCATCTTCATTCTCCAATCTTCACTGCAATATTTTCTGGGTAACGGGAAAGTTTTTACAATCCTTTTTAATCCGAAATACGAGGTATATCAATCTCTCACCATGATAAGCTTGTTCTAATGAATATACTCTTATGTTTTTTATACATACATTGTGTTATTCTATAAAATCTCATTATTTTTGTCACAACCACTTTAAAAGTGATCATTACAATGATTTGTTTTTTCATTAATTGCGTATACTTTTACACCAACCATGTATGAAAAGTTCTGCATAAAGTACCTGACCAAAAGCACCCGACCGGAAAAGAAACGTATATAATGGGAAAAGAGAAGATGTGAGTGAGGGTTTTATAATGGTTGAGAATGAATAAAATAACATTGTTATATTGAGTTGGCAATGCCAATACGTCTCAATGATATCTAATACTGCCATGTCTTTTTCTCTACATCATCTGCACAAGATATACACTCACTCACTCCATGCATATTCATAAATCATTTTCATTGAGTTTGGCACCAATAACAATCACTATCACCTTCTTAACTAACCTTATGTTAATTCACTGTACAGTTTGATTCCTTCGACATATATTTCAAATGTAGAATGAAGTTTCTTTAAAGAACAGTAATATTTTAACAACATCTTTTGACAATATTTAAATATTACTAATTCATTTTGGTACTTATGATTCACTATTATTTATTATGAAATAATTTTGAACCAATTAGATAATGTTAAAAAATTATCAAAAAGATGTTACCAAAATTATCATTACTTTTAGGAAAATGATATGTTGACACCGTGTTTTGACACGGTTTTGACACCATCCAGTTGTCAAAATATGATTGGCTGGGATTATTTAAAAAAGAAATGATTTTTGCAAAAGGAGTGAGGGGCAGAATTGGAAATGTGAAAATAATGAAATTTAACTTCGCGCCCTCTTTCATACTTTCATTTGAACTATTTCCTCTGTCATTCTCCGACGGTGCTTTCCACCCTCATCACTTCCGCAGTCCCCAAATCGTTTTCTCATGCTCTCGTTCTGTCGTTCTCCATAGGCGTTGTCGGTGTCAAAGTTTGTTCTTGTTCTCGCATCATCAGTTTCGTTGTGTGGCTTGTTGGCGGTGTATCGGGCCTTTTTGGTTTGCAGTGAAGAAGCTTGCCCTGTACCACTGCTGTTGTTGGTGTTTCGTTATTTTTGGGGTAAGTGGAACAATGAACTTACTTTAACCAAATATCCAAAACAAAGGAATTTTTTCTTTAGCGAAACCTAACTTTTTTCTTGGGCATTGTTATCTCTGCAAGTGCAATGGGTTCAACAAATGTAAGCATAAATTTGATTGTTACCAAGTTCAGATGATGATGTTGTTTATATCTAAAGTAATTAACATTTTGTTTCAGGAGGACTTGCGTGAAATTAGAAAGAACTACGTAAAGAACTGGATTTTGGACAACGAAAACATTGCAAGAATGGAAGCGTTGCATGAATATTGGTTTTTGGAGGATTGTTAACATTTGTTACATCTTTATATGTATTTTAAATTAGCTTGTACCCCTGTACAGATGAATTTATATGTAACATGACATTGGTAATTATTTGTTGATCTCCACCAATATATATATAACAACCATTACATTGTTGATGATAACGTGATTTCCAATGTTTTATTATTTACGTTGTGAGCGTATTAATAATTTGTTTAAATAAAAGCAAAGTTATTAAAGTTGGGTGAAGTCGACAAACTTGTGCAGCATCTGTCAGTTGTAATCGTTTACAAGGGTTGGTAAACGATTACGCGAGCCAAATCCAGGATTTGGACACAAAACTGGACAGCAGGGACCACAATATTGAACGCAGAGGACCATGGTCCTTGTCTGTAATGGTTTTATCATGAATGCAATGGTTCTCAGTTCATAGTGTTAGGGAAATGTGTTTCATAGTGTGGGTTGTGTTGTTTGGACATCCCAAGAGGGAGGAAATGAAACAAGTTTGTTTTCCCATAGAGTTGGGTGAAAGCGACAAAATTGTGCAGCACATATGTCAATTGTAATCGTTTACAAGGACATTGTAAACGATTACGCGAGCCAAATCCAGGATTTGGATACAAACTTGGGCAGAAGGGACCACAATTTTGAACGCAGAGGACCATGCTGCTTCTCTGCAATGGTTTTATATGAATGCAATGGTTTTGCAGTTCATAGTGTTAGGGAAATGTGTTCATAGTGTAGGTTGTGTTGTTTGGACATCCCAAGAGGGAGGAAATGACACAAGTTTGTTTTCCCATAGAGTTGGGTGAAGTCCACAAACTTGTGCAGCATATTTGTCAGTTGTAATCGTTTACAACTTGTAAATTGTAAACGATTACGCGAGCCAAATCTAGGATTTGGACACAAACCTAGGCAGAAGGGACCACAATTTTGAACGCAGAGGACCACATCGTTTTTTGCTGCATCAGTACCTAAGGACTTCAATTCACGTCTTCAACTAAAAATCATGTTAATAAAGGCAAATACATTAATACTACATTTCAATGCAAAGTTTATTGATTAACAATATCTTAATAAAGGCAACTTCCATTTTTATAACATTCATCAAAATACAAACCAAATTACAAAACGTATGTTCTTGTGACAACAATTTCTGGATATTACAATCTCTTAAGAAATATTTACAAATATCATAAATTTTTTATTTTAAGCAATCCTACCATAAGGAGTCCTAAGCGCTCTACTCTTGTAACGCCTTCGTGACCCCATCCTCACATTGGAGGACGATCGGTGGACATGCCTTTTTGGCTCCCGAGGTGATGCCGCCCGGGGTGATGCCGCCTGAGTGACGAACCGTCATCTGCACACAAAACTTTAATAAAACCCTAAATGAAAAAAACACACAAAACCCAAACTCCAATTACCAAACACACTTAACACCATAACCCACCAAGGATGGAAGTGCTTACCCTGCTCGAAGAACTCGTCATTTCTCAAAAAGCACACAACGAACACACCAACAACCAAATCATGCAATGACAACGCCACCCACAAACCTATTAGAATGGACAGACTGAAAGACCGAGAAGTCAAAAATGGAGAAACTGGAACAGAGAGAACTCGAAAATGGAGAAAGTGGAAGAGGGAGAATTCGAAAATGGAGAAAGTGGAAGTGGGAGAATTCGAGATGTGATGAAACAGAGAAGAAAGAGAAAGATAAATCTGGGCAAGGGCAAACCTAGAATGTAAAAAATCCAAAGCATTACATTTTAACTTCTTTTTTTTTAAAAAAAAAAACCAATCATATGTCGACACGTCACAGTGTCAAAAGTGTGTCAATGGTATCAAAATATCAGGATCCTTACTTTTATTTGTCTGAATTTCTTGTAGTTCGTCCAAATCAATAAAAAAAATATATAAATAAGATGTGTCCATACTATATATAAAGTTAATAAATTCAAAATATATTATTTTATTTCAAATTTATATTTATACATTTTGTAATTTATCTTTAAACTGATTTATCACGAGTCAGTTGACTGTTCCATCTAATTTTTCAATCCTTAAATTCTGATAATAATCAAAATACCTGTAAAAATAGAGTTACAAATAAATATACAAAAAGCTTATCTTTCATCCGTTCACTCTGAATATAATCAGAAGTTATATTTACTTTAAATGAATTAAAACAACATAGGGATAGGGGGATATGAACTGCTATTTAATTATAAGTTTTTAAATAATTATATATCCTCATGTATGATTAAAAAATAAATTTTATAATATTTATAAGTTTTATAATATTATAATTTTTCTGATAATCTCATCATTTTAAAAAATTTAATTTTTATTACTATTATCGTAAAAATTCAATTTTAAATCATTTTAAATTTATTACCAATGCATCCATAAATCCTTTTCGTTGTCACCAATATCAATCACCATCACCTTCATAACTTATATTTCTAACCTTATATAATTTTTCTTGATAATGTACAATTTAATTTTTTTTAATCATCCATAAATCCTTAAATGTTTGTTTAAATTTCTCGAAGTCTTTCGTCCAAATCGATCATAAAATATATAAATAAGATATTCGAGATGTAGAATGGATATTTGTAGAATGAATATAAATAAGATGTTAGTTTTGTTGATTTTTAACTTATAGAGAGATCTTAATTGATGGTAGTTGCTTTGTGAAATTGAACTGATTGATGTGTTGTTGAACTTGGTCTTATAGAAGAAAAAAATAGTAGGTTTTTGGTCTACAATGAGGATTTTAATAGGTGGGAAGAGCAAAAATTTATGTCCAAAAGAGCAAAAATTAGGTGCAACCAAATCAAAAATTTATATCTGATAATCCTTTATTTCAATCAAAATTCCTTCCTTTTTTCAAAACTATCTAATTCTCTTATTGAATCTCTAGAATAATCAATTATATCCTCTAGCTATTATTTCAAACAAAGTTCCCTTACTGAAAAGTTCTCTAAAATAATCAATTAGCATCCAATACTAGTTCTCTAAAGAATGGACGAAATGTGATATGAGAAGAACCTCTAAGAGAGGTTCTCTTATGTTCTGTTTAAGAAAGTTGTGGTGTGCTTGAACATCCCATGAAAATCTTATTAGGCTTTTTAGAAAATCTTGAAGAGAACCTCTAGGTTCTCTTATGTTCTGTTTAAGAAAGTTGTGGTGTGCTTGAACATCCCATGAAAATCTTATTAGGCTTTTTAGAAAATCTTGAATTTAACTTTAAAGATGTGATCTGAAACCACGACAGATGCGAGTGAGGAGGATGATGTTTTGATAAATTAAAACTTAAAAGTGAAAGAACAGGATATGAACCCCCCCTATTTTTAATTCAGAAGAAAAATGTGGATGTGGAATGGAAGTGAAAGCAAGCAGGAAGTGAATTTGACTCCAATTGAACTATGTTAGAAACAAGCAGGAAGTGAATTTGAAAAGAAAAGGGAAGAAAAATGGAGAGGGTGTGATGTGGAATGGAATCTCCAGATACGAAGGTGAGAGAAGAAGCAGTGAAGTAGAATCTCCGAAGTCGAAAGTAATAATGGTGAGGGGTGTTGTTTTTTAGGGTTGGCATTGGATTTGGAATTTGAGAGTTACGAGGATGTCTATTACTTCTATAACTGGTACGCCAAGGAACAAATACCTGGTACCGCAAGACCAAGGAACGTTACAGAACGAAACTTAGCTGCAGCAGCGCAGGCTTTAAGAAAAGAACGGAGGCTAATCGCCCCAGACCCGAAACCAGGACTGATTGTCCTGCTATTGATCACAAAATTAGGATGTTTCGAACTCTCATAATCGATGCTGAGGATGATGCTAGCGTACATCCTGATGAAGGGACTCCAAATCAAAAGGTTTTGTACTCCAACAATCAATTGAAGCTGAAGAAAGGTGATGCTGAAGCAATTTTGAATTTTTTCAGTCACCAGCAATTGGCAGATCCAGATTTCTTCTATGTGGTCGATGTCAATGAGAGGGGGTGTTTCAGGAATTTGTTCTGAGTCCAGGGTTGCATACAGTTATTTCAGTGATGTTGTAGCAATTGACACTACATGTTTGAATGATACATATGAAGTTCCCCTGGTTGATAAACCACCATAAACAATCCATCTTGTTTGGCTGTGGACTGCTTGCTTGTGAAACGGTTGAATCACACTTCGTTGTTTAGGACGCCCCCCACAAGTTATCTTGCAAACTGTGGTTGCTGATGTATATTCCTCTCTTAGGGCTGAGAAATTTGAAGCAACTTGGGAGGATATGATGAAAAGCAGCGAAATTAGAGGCAATAAATGGCTCCAATCTTTGTANGAGGAACGGAAACGGTGGGCTCCAGTTTATCTGAAGGAAATCTTCTTGGCAGGAATATTTTCAGTTCAACAAAGTGATGATGCTGTATCATTTTTCTTTGAATGGGTACCTCGATGAACAGACTTCTCTGAAAGAATTTTTAGAAAACTATGATCAGACTTTACAGACAAAGCGACAACCGGAAGCTTTGGCAGATTTGGATTCAAAGTCTTGTAGCTTTGCAGCAAAATCGAGGTCTTACTTTGAATTGCAGCAAAGGATTTGGTTTCAAAGTTATATATAGTAATGAAATATTAAGAATGTTTGAAAGGGAAATGGAAGGAATGTTTTAACTCGAGACAGATAAATGTTGATGACGTACATTGTGTAAGAACAAGTTGAAGTTGAGGGAAATCATAGAGGTGTGTTATAATGAAGCTGAAATGGAGGTCTTTTGCATCTGTGGTCTGTTTCCAGAGGTTACTTGTGCATGCTTTGTTTATTTTAAGCCAAAATGGGATAAAAGAGATCCCAACTCAGTACAGCAATGTGTAGTAACATTGAAGGTTGTTGTAGAGGAAAAGATATGAAGCGGAGCAATGTGTAGTAACATTGCTAAAAGTAATCCAGTTCATAGGTATGATCATTTATACAGACAGATTGTGAAGGTTGTAGAGGAAGGTATGAACTCACGCTGAAGTCTTTAAGGGTTTCTTCGACAAACTCCTACTATATGGTACACAAGTTACTATAGTAACTTGTCTGTCTATATATGGTGTTGTCTCCACTGAGAAGAGGTTAAATGGTGTGCAAGGTGTGCAATACTTGTTTACATCATTATGTCAGAAAAAAAAAAATAAGAAAATGAACTACTTTAGAACTGTTTTTGCCAAATAATCACACTATTCAGCTAAGAGAATAGTTCAATGACTAACCATGGTAGGCTCTTGTTAATCAAATAATAAGACCATTTCAATTTATTCAACTCTGATTCATCAGCATGTTCCTTCAACCAATCTCTAAGTGACGGATTACTGTACCAAGATTTGTAGATAATAGTCAAATTTCAATAATTAGATTAGTGCGAACATGTCCATGATATTGGTTCTACAATATATGGATGAAGTTGAATTCATTAAAGAAAAACAAATTCAACACACAAGGTATATGAACAATGATTATGAACAATGATCATTGAATACACAACCATATATGTGCCATAAATTGGAACCTGCAAATAAAAAATTTCATCGATAATAGCTGCAGCCTTGACAACAAAAACAAGAGCTTCCTTATCTGAATCTGTAAGCCCCGTTAACTGGCAAAACAAAAATAAAAGTCATGTTATTATTTCATGATCCCAACTATAACTAAAAATGAAACCAAAACAAGTTTTAATATTAAGAGAGCAAAACTAATTTCAATATTAATCCATTACGTTACAACTTTACTCTTTTCCCTTCATCACCCACTTTCAATCTAACAAACGAATGGTAGAATACCAGTTTTGGAATACCATTGAAGAGAGAACACTGTGCTTTTGCAAAAGGATGATTTAAAGTCATAACTGTCATGCTTTATATATATGTTGTGTAAATTAACGAAAAGAAGATGGAGAGAAAAAAGAAACATAAGCTAAGAAATTGATGGATAATTGTCAGTGTATAAATATAACAAATAAATAAATAACGAAGACAACTAACCTCTGCATTAAGGGAAATAGGAGCGTAACGACTTAGTTGCTTTTGCAAAATTTAACTGCGAGCTGCCGTATTTTCTTTGTACCTTCAAAAGAATATAACAGAAAATGAATTTTATATTTGTTTCCCTGTATAGAATATTAAATAGGCGCATAAATGTAGGCAATTTGAGTTTAAATAGACGTCGATAGATTCCTTCTTGGTGTTTTTTTCATCACTGTAAGTTTTCAAATGTAAAGTTATTACTAAATTAAGGAACTGCGTTATTAGATAAAAACATCAGAAAGTTAAGCAAGTTGAAATTTGATCTACTCACCCATCCTCATTGAAAACATATATAAACTCAAATGCATCCTTGGGAAGGGTTAAACCAGCTGTTTCTTCAGCTCGTTTCTGAAAATTCAATCATACATATACAACAGCACACTTCAATACGAAGATGATGTTGAAGTAAAATGTGCATACTTAAT
>NC_028355.1:25006611-25008011 GCF_000741045.1 Vigna radiata var. radiata | reverse complement strand
GCGAATATCCAGACATGAACACCACGATCAACAGCATTTTTCCCACTATCAAAATTAACACAAACCCATTATACTTAAAATTGCATCATAAACTCAATGGAATCGACTGAACAAAAACTCAAATCACAAGAGGCGTGTAAGGACTTACTGCGCAAGTCGCAGGATGCATCTGGAACGAGTTTATACCCATAATAAATTTTGGAGAGAGAAGAAAGAATGAAATATGAAAAAAAATAATAGAAGAGTATGTGTTTTGGAAATGAGCAAAAGGTCTAATTTTATAGGTAGCAAAAAGAACCGTTGCACGTAACGTTACCAAAATTGAACTTTTTCTACCCAACGTTCCAAAACCAACGTTATAAAACCAACGTTCCAAAACCAACGTTATAAAACCAACTTTTGCAATATAATATTAATATATTACAACAACATCAACTTCAACCTCGCCTCCACCCATTCTATTTCTGATACATATAATATTCTTTTCAATTAACATTTTTTAATTCTTAATAATAAAAACATATTAAATATTTATCTTATCATAAATATTAAAAACGCTTGCATATTTTTTTTTATATTTGCATACTCAGAGGTATCTCTACAGAAATTTGTATATTTTATTTTTCTTTTAATTTTTAAATCAAATTATTTAAAAACAAATTTATTAATAATTAATAACAAATAACAAGTACACAAAAAGTCAGAAAGCGTGATTTTTTTTTTTTCTGTCATCTTACACATAAATGATTCGAAGTGAAGCTAAGGTAGCCATTTTGAGTGAAGTGAAGAGCAGAGAAGACGATGATGAAAATAGCTCACTTCATCCAATTTCTGTCCACAAAATAACCAAATTCAATATTTTATTATTACTCATATTTTATTATTAAAATAAACATGCTGGTCTAGGTGGAAAAAGATATAGATAGTATTAACAATGTTATTAAAATAGGAATAATTTATATCGCGTTTTTTAAATTTAAAAGTGTGACTAATTTAGATTATTTATTTATAGATAATTTAATTTTAAATATTCATACAATAATAATTAAACTCTTAGAAATATATTCATTATCCCATGACATCGGTGGGTCAAATCTCAAGCAAATATGGACACGTTGACCAAATTTCAATTAAATATTGATACGTTGAGACCTTATTAAGTAAAGAAAATTACACATTAAATCCAAACTAAAAGTTGGTATAAAGGATTATATCATAAATTTGTTTTCTCACGTGTCACTTATATTTTTCTTTTCCTTTTTATTACATCACGCCTATAGTATGTAATATATGATAAATAAAAACTAATGTATTAATTTATTTAATAAAATGAATGGTTAAATAACTTATTTATATTTTAAAATAATTAATTTCTTTTAGTAACAACTATAGAATTTTTT
>NC_028355.1:24991980-25005946 GCF_000741045.1 Vigna radiata var. radiata | reverse complement strand
TAAAATTATATATTAACTGAGAAAATAGAAATAAGATGATAACATTTTAGAATAAATATAAATTCTTATCCATAACAGACAAATGGCATATTTATATTGTTGTCCATTTGAAAGCATCAACAAACATACAGAAAATATAAAAGTACGTTATTTTCTGAATAGAAAAGAGAGGAGATATAACTCCATTATTTTATCGAATCAAAAGAGGTAACACAGATAATTACGACAAGCATACTTGCATCTTCATTCTCCAATCTTCACTGCAATATTTTTTGGGCAACGGGAAAGTTTGGAGCTATGTCAACTGGTACCTGTTTAGATCATAAAAACAACACTTAGAAATTTTTACAATCCTTTTTAATCCGAAATACGAGGTATATCAATCTCTCACCATGATAAGCTTGTTCTAATGAATATACTCTTATGTTTTTTATGCATACACTATGTTATTCTATAAAATCTCATTATTTTTGTCACAACCACTTTAAAAGTGATCTTTACAATGATTTGTTTTTTGGAAAATGATATTTTAACACCATTTTTTTATATCATTTTGACATTGCACACGTGTCAAAATGTGATTGGACAATTTCAAATTAAAAAAATTGAGGCAGGGGTATATTTGGAAGAGAAAAACCAAAGTTTGTTTTTTAAATTTGAAATCGTCCAACTACATTTTGACACGTGTACAATATCAAAATGGTGTCAAAAAATGGTGTTAAAATATCATTTTCCTTGTTTTTTCATTAATTGCGTATACTTTTACACCAACCATGTATGAAAAGTTCTGCATAAAGTAGTACCTGAACCTTCTCCAACTTTTGGAGAGCAAGTTTGAGTGGCTCTGAAATGACACCATATTTTTGGAGAAGCGAAGCAGCAGCCGCCTTATCACCTTTGGCTTGTATGGTAAGTATTTCCCTACTTAAGCTTTCAACTGCGCTTTCAGTCTTGAACAACAAATACATAATTAATTATTATATGTGAAATTATTTAGTCCAAATTATAGGTTTATTTACTAAAACGGATGTAATTTAGGAAATTATTTTTTCAATTAAACGTGCATCATGTTTTAGCTAATTAGTTAGCATATATAAAATGTACTGTTTATTTAATTATGTTTTTAAAAGAGTCCAAGGAAAAAAAGGAAGTATACATGATGATGGGGGTGAGGTTTTCTGGAGCAACAATACCTTGGAAAAGTCAACAGAAATTGTGTCTTGAGAGTGTGGGATAAAGGCTCCTTTCTCATATAACCAGTTGAATTGCAATGCTTGTCCTTTTCTGAGAATATGCATGTAATGGAATATGTCTCAGAAAAATAAGAAACCAAAATCGTGTAGAGAGAGCATGCATTTTGCATATAACTTACCCATGGGCTTCCTCTAAACCAAAACGAACTGACCGAAAGCACCCAGCCAGAAAGGAAACGTATATGGACTTCAATAAACTTTCAGAAAGCAAACCCTGATCACCATAAAATACAAGACACCCACATTAATAACTGTATCAATCACAAACCAAGCATATTAATTTTTGGTTTTACTATAAGAGAACTCTGTAATCTCTTTTTCTTTTTCTGTCAAAAGAGAAAAATAGTATATTTAATAACTAACCTTAGATATTAGGAACCTCAATGCCCAGAGACCAACTATATCAGCTTTTGCTTCTTCCATAGCTGAATGATATTCTTGCAATTCCTATACGGAGAGATAAGATATTGTCATGAATGCTACATTCATACTATGCCATCTAAGAATGATCCCTACTAGTATCGACACTTATAATTTTATGCAGAAAAAAATAAAAATGAAATTTGTCAGTACTAACTCCACCATCATATATAATTTTACCGTAAAAGTGTCCAAAACTATTAATGAAATTTGTCATTTAGGATCGGCATATAATTAATTAAACTCACCAATCGCACAGTACTCTTCTGACCATTTGGGAGTGTTATAGAATGAGGTCCAATCCCATGGACGCATTCATGGCAAATTGTATGGGTAAAAAATGATTCAAAATCTACAAATTCTTGTAGCTCCTTTGCCACGCAGTGCTCAGCTATTGGTTGAAGAATACGCTCGAACCTGTTCAGAATTTCCATGTGTTTGCCAACATTAACTGCTCATTCATAACAATTAATATGAAGAAAAAACAAATGAAGATCTGCAAATTTTAACGTGAACAAAATTAGAATTTTACTTCGCCTCTGAAACATTCTTAAGCATCACCATTGCTGTTCCTCGATCTTTTACTATACGTTCATCGTTTGGTAGATTGAAGGCAACAATTTGTGGTCCCTTGACATCCTGAGACAATAGTGATGTAAAATTTCATCTTAATAATATTACCGATGAAAACATGTAGTAAATTTCAAAAACCATACAAGATTTTCGTGTGCGTTTGAAATAATTACTGCTTAAGCTAGATTTTGAATTTTATTGTTTACCATTTCTATACTATATTTAGTTTTTTAAGTAGGACTTAGTTCAACAAATTTTTCGTAATTAATTTAAGTTTGAGTTCATTTGTAGAAATTATTTCGTATAGGTTTTCATTTTTCTTTAATTTCAACTAAGTTAACTTTAATTTATGAAAAAATTGAATTTGTTTTTTATCCTAAAATTTTCTCTAGAAGGTTACTCTTAAAGGATTGATTTAGGAAGAAACTTATTTAAGTATATTCTTAATTAACTTTCTATTTTTGCTTTTAAAAAATGCTTACACAGTAGAGTTTTGCACTTTCATTAATTTAAATTATGCTATATTTTGATTTTTACAATTAGTTCAAATTTATATTTATAATAGCAATAAAAAATAATTAGAGGAAACCATTTAGTTTCTATGATGATAAAAAACAGAATATTCAAAATTTGAATATTGACCATCTTTACCCCTGCATTATAGATCACTTGAATAACACGAATAGGTGCTGCATTCACATCTTTGGATTTGTATACATCGTCGAGAGGAAGATTTTGCTCCAAAAGCTTCAATATCAAGTTGAATTAAAATGTTAGTAACGCAAAGTTTAGAATACACACACCATCTGTATTAAAATTTACACATTTAACGAAAAGCACCTGCAGATTATCGCCAAAGAGTTTCAGCTGACTCGTAGCTATATCATCCCTGATTCCAACAAATGCTTCAAAGGTAGCCTAAAGAAAAATCAATGATAAGTCAACACACGTTGAGAAAAACCATCAATTCCTTATTTTGTTTGATAATACTAAGGGTGAGTGGGTTTCTTGGAAACATATAAAAAAATCAAATTAAAGGGAAGTTAAAAATTGTTAAAATTCACTTATAGATTAAATATGACCTTATATCCGAAAAGTTTATCCTCGTACGTTTCATATGGTCCAATAGTGACCTCCAATTTAGAGTTCTGCACAAAATATGAAAGGTGGAAGATACTTAGATGATTCAAAATTTGTCAGTAAACAGAAAAAAAAAAAATTATCAAGAATAACAATGTAGCGTACTAGATTTGAAGAAACCGTATACATGGGACAGAGAAGTAATTAACGAGGATTTCAAAGAGCAGTGAACATTTTTTAGAATTTTATCAGAGCACTTCGGTTTCAGTTACATAACCCGATTATTGTATCTGATAATAAAGTTTGGTTTATTAACAAAACATTATTCAAGAGAATTCAACAATATAATTTATACAAATGTTACATTAGTACGTAATGTTCTTTTTACCATATTACATTAATTAGTAATGAATTTTAGCCTTCAGCTTAAGTAAATCATAATTAGCATTCATAATTAAGAAGTGTTAGAACACGAATCATGACTTAATCGGATATAGTTAATCAACCTAAGTAATGGAAATGATTGAAACATAAAAGTAATGAATGTGACTAACCAAATCCATCCAAGCCATATCTGACTCATAATAATCATTTGAAAGGAAAGCGTCAGCCTTGCTATGTAGCAGCCTCTTCAGACTGCAAATGAAAAAAGAAAGTTAACAAATATTTATAAGTAAGCCATGTTTAGCATTGAGTTTACCAATAATGGATTTTAGAAGAGGATGAATAGCATGCATGAGACCTTGGTGTTTGGGTAATATCTGCAGCTTTTTGCAATAAATCAGCAGCTTTCGTGAGAAGAGACTTGTATTCTGCTGAGTAAGGCACAATATATAGATCATGATCATAACTTTCTTTGTTCTTCGAGTGGGAGGTCTCAGAATCTAAAAGCAGTTCACTGTGTCTTTTAATAACACTAAAAAAGCCTGTTGCCTCCTTTTGTTGATCCTTCTCTAGATTCTCCTTCCATGTCTCGAACTCCTACAAGAAATAAAGCTTATTATTTCTCAAATTTACAGATGTATCATTTCATTTTGACATCATTTGCTTAGCATTTACCGTTTTGTCCATATCCGGAGGGTAGAAATTCGCACCACGAGGTTTTGGCACAGGAAATGCTGCTCTATATTCTAGACCTTTCCATCCTTTAACAGGTTTAGTTGCATTAGAAAGTAACTTTATTGCTGAATCTGCAGTCGTCAAAAATGCAGTTCCGTCATCAAGACTAGACCTGTCAACAACGAATTCATCCATTAGCATAAGAAAAGTTTAATTGTACTCAAATGAACTCAATCAACAATTCAAGGTCCTCATGATGAAGTCTTTAAGGGTTTCTTCGACAAACTCCTATTCTGGTACACAAGCTACTATTTATAGGCAATGTGAAGCACAGAACAAGCTAGAATTAATGTCTGTCTGTATTGTGTTGTCTCCACCGAGAAGAGGTCCAATGGTGTGAAAATATTTACACAATGTCAATATAAGATGTTAACCTATCAGACTCGTAACATCTTTATAAGTTATGAAACTTGTTGGCACCAAAGAGGTCTACAAGGAATCAATCCTACTTTTCTACATCATTATGTCATAGAAAAAGATAAGAAAATGAACTACTTATGAACTGTTTTTGCCAAATAATTACACTATTCAGCTAAAAGAATAAATTCAATGACTTACCACGGGCTCTTGTTAATCAAATAATAGGACCATTTCAACTTATTCAACTCTGATTCATCAGCATGTTCCATCAACCAATCTCTAAGTGATGGATTACTGTACCAAGACTGGTAGAAAATAAATAGTCAAATTTCAATAATTAGATATGGATTAGTGTGAACATAATCATAATATTAGTTCTACAATATATGGATGAAGTTGAATTCAGTAAAGAAAATCAAATTCAACACACAAGGTATATAAATAAATTATTGCACATAATATTAAATTAAAATCAACAAGCACAAGGTATATGAATAATGATCATTGCACACACAACCATATATGTGCCATAAATTAGAACCTGCAAATAAAAAATTTCATCGATAACAGCTGCAGCCTTGACAACAAAAACAAGGGCTTCCTTATCTGAATCTGTAAGCCCCGTTAACTGGCAAAGCAAAAATAAAAGTTATGTTATTTCATGATCTCAACTATAACTAAAATTGAAACCAAAGCAAGTTTTAATATTAAGAGAGCAAAACAAATTTCAATATTTATCCATTACGTTACAACTTTACTCCTTTCCCTTCATCTCACACTTTCAATGTAACAAACGAATGGTAGAATACCAGTTTTGGAATACCATTGAAGAGAACACTGTGCTTTGCAAAAGGATGATTATAAGTCATAACTGTCATGCTTTAAATATTAAATATATATGTTGTGCAAATTAACGAAAAGAAGATGGAGAGAAGAAAGAAAAATAAGCTAAGAAATTGATGGATAATTGTCAGTGTATAATATAACAAATAAATAAATAACGAAGACAATTAACCTCTGCATTAAGGGAAATAGGAGCGTAACGACTTAGTTGCTTTTGCAAAGTTGAACTGCGAGCTTCTGTATTCTCTTTGTACCTTCAAAAAAATATACCACAAAATGAATTTTATATATATATTTGTTTCCCTGTGTAGAATATTAAATAGGCGTATAATGTAGGCAATTTGAGTTTAAAGGAACTCTGCAACATTAATTTGGAACAAATTCAATATACACCCTGTCTTTTAGGCAGAAACCTTCATTTTGATTATGATGGATGGTCACTGCTGCATATCTAGGGTATGCAACTTCGTCTTAGAACAAATCTTGGTTCGGCTTAAATTTTTTGTATCATGTGTATGACTTATTCAATTGTAGGTGTCCTGATTGAAACAAATTTCCTATATTTGTAAAGAACATTTTGTTCCCCTTGATTCGACAAACGATGTTCTGTTTTGGAGGATATATTTGCATTTAACAAATACTAGATAGACAAGGTCCAAGAATTGAAAGTGCAAAATTATGCATTACGAGGGTGATAAAAGTTTTTGCATCAGTATATATCATGTTAACATACCTATTTTCAATTATATCAAAGAGTTGAGCATATTGTCGAGAATCTTGCTTGGCTAAAAGCCCTTTAATCTCCTCATAAGAGAGATATTTTACAGCAGACACTTGCTTTTTCTGGCACAACAAAAAACATTTCCTCACATAGATAAACAGAATGTATAACAAATCCTCCAAAGCACTAAATAGCAGATGTGTGGAATTGACATAGAAATGATGTTGGATTATGGTAGGTTAAGCACATGTTTATTATGTTATTCAAAGAGAAAAAACTGTGACAAAAGGAATCAGACAATAGCATCTTATACATGTGCACCTGAAGAGTGAAGGCCTCCAAAGGTATCGGATCAATAGTTGTAACAAGATAAACGTCGATAGATTCCTTCTTGGTGTTTTTTTCATCACTGCAAGTTTTTAAATGTAAAGTTATTACCAAATTGTCAGAAGATGACTAAATTAAGGAACTGCATTATTCGATAAAAACAGCAGAAAGTCAAGCAAGTGTTGAAATTTGATCTACTCACCCATCCTCATTGAAAACATATATAAACTCAAATGCATCCTTGGGAAGGGTTAAACCCAGATGTTTCTTCAGCTCGTTTCTGAAAATTCAATCATACATATACAACAGCACACTTCAATACGAAGATGATGTTGAAGTAAAATGTGCATACTTAATTATAATGGAATGAATGAATGATTAAAGATATTTACCGAGCAGTAATAAGCGATGAATGAGAATGAGGAATGNGAGCAGAAGCGGTGATATCCCACAACCCATGCCGACTGTGACTTTGCTTGATAAGCAATTCTTGTGTAGTCTCAGCGAATATCCAGACATGAACACCACGATCAACAGCATTTTTCCCACTATCAAAATTAACACAAACCCATTATACTTAAAATTGCATCATAAANTCAATGGAATCGACGACTTGCTTAATCTTAGATTTTTTACCGCACCTCTTACTCCCAGCATCAACTTCAACCTCGCCTCCACCCATTCTCTATTCCTGATACATATAATATTCTTTTTCAATTCACGTTTTTTAATTTTTAATAATAAGAAACATATTAAATGTTTATGTTATCATAAACATTAAAAAACCTTTCGTATTTTTTTTTATGTTTGCATACTCACAGGTATCTCTACAGATATTTGTATATTTTATTTTTATTTTTAATTTTAAATAAAATTATTTAAAAACAAATTTTTAAAATATAAATTTAGATAAAAAATTTTAAATTAATTCAAATCAAATTACTCAATAAATGTTAATGTAAATAAATGTATCCTTTGACAAATTTAAACAGGTTACATTAAAATATAAATTTTAAAAAAAAATTATATTTTATAACATAACTTCAAATTAAATAAAAATATGTAAACTCAAATTTTAAGTTTTTCATGATTAATATTGTTTTTACTAATAATTATTAACAAATAACAAGTGCACAAAAAGTCAGAAACCGTGTACTATTTTCCTTACATTGAGACAAAAATCAGATACTAAAAAATTAACTTCAAAATTATAAGTGATTATTTACTCTCATTATTACTATAAAATGAAAATGACTTATCTCTAATTAATTTTTTTCCTGCAACAAAAAAGCAAACTCGAGTGTTTAATGCAACATTAGGTTAATTCATATCTCATTTAACTAATATACACGTTTATTTAATTAAATTAAGAATGTTTGATCGGCTGATTTATTTTACTATTTTATCTTGCAACTTTTTTAAGAAGCTTATATCTTATTGTTGTTAGTTTATTGCTTTTCATATCTTTTAATAATTTAATAATACAATTTCATATTTTCTTTCTTTCTTTTCTCTCAACGTTAATTAGAGTTAAAATATTTTTTACATCTCTATCGTTGTCTTCTTCTTCTGAAACTTAATAATATAAAATTACATATCTATAAAATATGTCATTTTACATTTCTCTACTAATTTAGAAATTACTTTACCAAATTTTACTAAATAATATATGAATAAATGATTTTGGATTCCAACTATTTATAGAAAACAATCACGTAACATTACAGGAGGAAATAAATAAAGTTGATTATGATAACAGCATTTAAAAAATAAGAAAATGAAATAAGTAAATATTTGATAAAGATGATGAAAGAGTAGAGAGATTGAGTGACCTGAGCTGGTAGCTGAATAAGGGAAGCAGAGAGAGAGAGTATGGGAAAAGAGAAGATGTGAGTTAGGGTTTTATAATGAATAAAATAATATTGTTATGGAAAAGAGTGATTGAGTTGGCAATGCCAATAATGGAAAGCACCGTCTCAATGATATCTAATACTGCCATGTCTTTTTCTCTGCATCATCTGCACAAGATAATACACTCATCAATCATTTTCATAGAATTTGGCACCAATATCAATCACTATCACCTTCTTAACTTATATTTCTAACCTTATGTTAATGCACTATACAATTTTATTCCTTTGGTATAGTTTAGGTTAATGTGAGTTTTTCTAATGTCTAATGTGAAAAGTTAGTTTTGGTTACCTTAAAACCAATCAATTTATATTAAAATTTCTACAAGTCATTTAATAATAAGAAAATGATATTTTAACATCAATTTTTTGATATCATTTTGATATTACACACGTGTTAAAATGTAGTTGGACGATTTCAAATTAAAAAAGAAACTTTGGTTTTTTTCTTCCAAATATATTCTTGCCTCAGTTTTTTTTAATTTGAAATCGTCCAACCACATCTTGATACGTGTGCAGTATCAAAATAGTATTAAAAATTAATGTTAAAATATCATTTTTCTTAATAATATAAAGAGTGAAAATTTCTCAAACATTATCATGTACCGACTTAATAAGTTTCTTTTATTTCAAATTTATATTTATAGATTTTAAAATGAATTTATAATTAGTAATAATTTAATTATTGATAATTATATTTTTTTTTAAATTAATTGATTATGAATCAATTATTTTAACCGTTAACCACACAATTATACTGTACGAAACCAAACTTCACAGGAAACAAAATTCTTAAAATCACAACTTCTGTTAAAATATGAACTCATCATGCATTCAAATCTTTATTACATACATAGAAAGTGTCTCCTTGCTTTCGTAAATTCAAAATAACAACAATACCATCTATATTAGTAAAATTTCCAATTACAGTCACATAATCTATTATTTTAGACACTTTGCATTCACTATTTTATTCTTTAATTTTTTTTTTTTATTTTTATATTATAAAAGTTAACCTTTTCTAATTAAAAATTAACTTTTCTTTAATAATCAAAATACCTGGAGTTACAAATAAATATGCAATAAAAGCTTATTCTATTATATCCTTTCATCCGTCCACTCTGAATATAATCAGAAGTTACAAATGAATTAAAACATTTAAACATACGGATATTATTCTTTTAAAAAATGATGATTTTATTAGAATTAAAGTAATTAAGTATCGATATTGCAAGAGTTGTGAACTGCTATTTACTTATAATTTTTTAAATGATTATATATCCTCATGTGTGATTAAAAACTTATTTTTTATAATATTTATTATAAAAAGTATAAAATTTATGATAATAGTTTTAAGAAATTTAATTTTAATGACTATTATTGTAAAAATTCAATTTTAAATCATTTTAAATTTATTACCAATATGGAAATCTTATATCTGTAATGCATGAAAATGTTTTTTTATTTGAAAAGAAAATATAATTTGAGCATTTTTATAAAAAATGGGAGGTTAATACATATCTATTGCCCTTTTTAGCTTTGTAGAATACTATTTATTCTTAAATAACGTTATTGCTCATAAAGATGTATTTTTTTATATTTAAATTAAATCATGATAAATTTATATATATATATATATATATATATATATTAATGTATTTATTTTCAAAATAGTGATAGATTAGAAATTGTTTAATAGTGGGACATCCTACTCACATGGACAATGATATCAGCTAATAAGCCTTTAGGCCCACTACACCAGAGGCCCACTACACCAGAGCCATATCATTTCGGATCTTGTTATTATTATTATATTCATCTCTACATTTTTCTATAATTTTTATTATATTGAAATATTATAACATTTAAAGATATAAATTTCTTTAATAAATTATAAGATTTATTTTACGGTGAGAACTTACATTATTATCTTTAAATTAAAAAATTATTATTTTAATTAAATAAAAGATAAGAGAGTATGATTAATAAAACAAAAATCTTTATTTTTACAAGATATATAGTTGATATAACTAAGCTATTTATTTAATTTATCTTCATAATTAGAAAATTTTACATTTTTTTCTTTTAATATACATTTTATTTTACAATTTTTAAAACTCTCGCATTTTATTTAGATAAAGTTTGATAATTGGAAAAATAATTAAGTAATTTAAAAAAAAACAACATAATAAAATAAATACAATTTTTAATATTTTTTAAAAAATAATTTTCTCATAAATACAATCTACATCATATTCTATGACTTTAAAATTTTTCTAGAAATTTATATGCATAATTTGATGGAAAATGATAAATTATGGATTACAATAATAAAAATGAAAAAAAAAATGAGCAAATATTTTATAAATTTTTTATTCCAATAAGTTAAACAAAAAAATAAAAGCTAAAATTTAAAAAGCAAAAAATAAAACTTGCGCAACTCGTTCTAAAATAAAAATAATAATTTAATGCTATTATATTAAAAAAAGTGAAGAGTGTTGAAAAAAAAATCTCGTATGTGGTTTTTAGAATGATGATTTGATTTGGTTCACCTGATTCATGTCTAAGAAAGTAAAATGGTGTTCAATTGCTGTCATAAACATGTTTTTGGATTAATGATAGTGTAAAAGATACTATTTTGGTCATTTGGATGAGTCTTAGGTATAACCAAATCAGAAAATTAGAATGTTGTTAAAAATTTACAGAAATAATCAATTATTATATCTGATAATCTATTATTTCAATCAGAATTCCTTCTTTTCTTCAAAGCTTAATGAAATAATCAATTATCCTATATAATGATCGATTATCTCAATCATAATTCTTTCTTTGTTTAGAATTTCTCTGGAATAATTAATTATCTTATCTAATAATCGATTATTTCAAACAGAGTTTCCTCTTTGTTGAAAAATTCTCTAGAATAATTGATTATCAAGAAAGATAATCGATTATCTCGGAAGAAACATAAATTACTGACTGTATAGCACATGTTTCTTTTAGTTCCTCAAATATTTTCTTAGTAATGCTTTGTTTGAACTAGTTTAAAGTATACTTATGTTGATATCTATTAATGCTTATTGGATACTATACACATATGATTATGAGAATAGAATATATGTGATATGAGAAGAACTTCGAGGAGAGGTTATGTGTTTAAGAAAGTTGTGGTGTTTGATTGATATATTTTAAAAAGAGGTATTATAATATTTTATCAATCATTCAACTCATGTAGAGATGAATAGTGTGGTGGAGAGAATGACAGGATGTCTTTATCTTGTACTTCTTAGGAATGAAAGATTAACCTTATGAATTGTAGGACAAGTTATCTTTTTTTATAATTTTGGAGAGTATAAATACTATCATAGGTGTAAGCTTTCATTGAAGTCTATGTCAAAACATCATATTCGAATAATTAAGTCTAAAGCTACTTGCTTCCATGATTATATGTTTGATATCACATTGTAAAGATTGATTTGAAACTTGATATGTTATTTTGTACTATGATAATTTCTTTTATATATTAGCTTACTCTGTTTTGTTTTATTTCTTTGTAATGATCACCTATTTGTGAAAGTAAAGAATATTATAAATAATAGTTTACTTTTATTAGAGCGAGATAAATAAAGTAATTAAGTGATGTTTTGAACTTTAATACATATGTGTACATATATGTATACTTTTGTTTAGAAACATTACTCTTTTAAAATAAGGTTATTCATATATCTTATTGATAAAGTTATTACTCGATATAATTATAATAATATTTTATATGTTTTTATCTATGTCTTGTTCAATATTAGAATATATGGTGTTTTATGTAGTAGTTTATACATGGATGTTACATCATATACCACTTCTAAATATAAATAATGATGAATCATATCACAATATTTCATCTTAAACCATTCTAAATAAATAAAATTTAGTTAAGGATAGTGGTAAAACTAATCTTAATTCAACAAATTAATCAAATAATCTCAAACTAATCTTCTTGATTAGAAGATGACTAAACTTTAGTTAAGAATTGTTTCTGGTAAGATAATTCAAGTTTTTGAATAGTTCCATAACCTTACAAATAAGAGATTTATTTTTGAACATTCATGACTATCATAAAAAATGAAACCCTCATGCTTAACAAATTTGATTCCAGGGTTCACAAACTTATCTCAGGCTTTAATTAAGCATGCTTTTTAGAAAATCTTGAATTTTTAGCTTTAAAGATGTGATCTTGATGTTAGAAACCATGACAGATGCGAGTGAGGAAGATGATGGTTTGATAAATTAAAACTTAAAAGTGAAAGAACAAATAAATATATTTTTAGGAGATTATATATGAACCCTATATTTTTAATTCAGAAGAAAAGGGCAAATGTGGACAATGCTGTTAGAATACTTCAGTTGACTCCAATTGAACTATGTTACAAGCAAGCAGGAAGTGAATTTGAAAAGAAAAGGGAAGAAAAATGGAGAGGGTGTGACGTGGAATGGAATCTCCAGATTGCAATTGGGAGTCCTGATATGAAGGTCAGAGAAGAAGCAGTCGAAAGTAATAATCTTAACAAGGTAATGACGTTGTTTCTTCAGTAATGTAGTTGATTGTGGTAAAGAATAATGGTGTAGTTTAAAGGGGTGTGGTTTTAGGGTTTGTATTGGCATTGGATTTGGATGGATAAAGTTTGTCTGAACAGTGATGCGGTAGGAGATGAAGAAGGCGAGAGCAATGTCCATGTCCATGTCCCTGTTGCTCCCGCGGTTGGGATGGAATTTGAGAGTTACGAGGATGTCTATTACTTCTATAATTGGTACGCCAAGGAACAGGGATTTGGGATTAGGGTTACAAATACCTGGTACCGCAAGACCAAGGAACGTTACAGAGCGAAACTTAGCTGCAGCAGCGCAGGCTTCAAGAAAAGAACGGAGGCTAATCGCCCCAGACCCGAAACCAGGACTGGTTGTCCTGCTATGATCAAGTTCAGATTGATGGATTCCACAAGATGGAGAATTATTGAAGTTGAGCTTGATCACAATCACTTGATTAACCCTACCAGTGGCAAGTTTTACAAGTCCCACAAGCAAGTTGCTCTTGGCACCAAAAGAACCTTCCACTTAGATGCTACTGCTGCTCAACAGGTTCACAAAATTAGGATGTTTCGAACTCTCATAATCGATGCTGAGGATGATGCCAGTGTACATCCTGATGAAGGGAGATCTCCAAATCCAAAAGGCTTGTACTCCAGCAATCAGTTGAAGCTGAAGAAAGGTGACGCTGAAGCAATTTTGAATTTTTTCAGTCACCAGCAATTGGCAGATCCAGATTTCTTCTATGTGGTCGATGTCAATGAGAGGGGGTGTTTCAGGAA
>NC_028355.1:24875148-24991300 GCF_000741045.1 Vigna radiata var. radiata | reverse complement strand
ATGGGTACCTCGATGAACAGACTTCTCTGAAAGAATTTTTAGAAAAATATGATCAGACTTTACAGACAAAGCGACAACTGGAAGCTTTGGCAGATTTGGATTCAAAATCTTGTAGCTTTGCAGCAAAATCGAGGTCTTACTTTGAATTGCAGGTTTCAAAGTTATACAGTAACGAAATATTAAGAATGTTTGAAAGGGAAGTGGAAGGAATGTTTTCTTGCTTTAACTCGAGACAGATAAATGTTGATGGAGCGGTTATGACGTACATTGTGGAAGAACAAGTTGAAGTTGAGGGAAATCACAGAGGTGCAAGAGATTATGAGGTGTGTTATAATGAAGCTGAAATGGAGGTCTTTTGCATCTGTGGTCTGTTCAATTTCAGAGGTTACTTGTGCAGGCATGCTTTGTTTATTTTAAGCCAAAATGGGATAAAAGAGATCCCAACTCAGTACATTGTTTCACGGTGGAGAAAAGATATGAAGCGGAGCAATGTGTACGATCACAAATGTAGTGGCATTGATATAAGTAATCCAGTTCATAGGTATGATCATTTATACAGACAGATTGTGAAGGTTGTAGAGGAAGGTAAGAAATCTCATCATCATTACAAGACTGCACTACAAGCAATGGAAAATATATTGAAGAAGCTTCATATTGCAAACGTTGAGGATCCCGACAACGTAATGTACAAGCATTGATGTCTGAATAACTTGGACATCGTCATTGTATATTTGCGACTTTTTATTGTAATCATTTCACGCCAATATTTGGTTCCTCGGACTTAACCATGATTCGAATTCATGGCAAAAGAACGGGTGCAAATTTTTAGAAAAATTACCTAAATGGATAGATTTGAAAAAATTATGATTTTTTTTTAAGGATATTAGGTTTAAATTTATGTTAAGTATAAAAATTAAAAACCAATCTTTCAAATCTAATGTTTCCAAGAATTCTGTAAGTTTTTCATCAAGACTTTGTAGCGAGGGATGAGAATTTAAGATTCCGCCGAAGGAAAGAATTCTTTTAACAACGTTTAATCTGCTCAAGAGACTGAGCATTCAGCGTCTTTTAACGGTTATAATACTTCTTATTTGCAGCTCTGACTTTCTCGAACATTCAATGATTCATAAATGGAGAATTAAAATTATATAGTTAAAAACTGATATTTTGACAATCATGTAACCACTTAATAATCTGTTCTAAAAATAATGGATTAATTAAAAAATTTGTAAACGGGTAAAAAAGTATGGAAGAGTAGTAAAATAGTGGTATAAATTTGTTTAGTTCTCACGATATTAACGACTAGAGCCGTCAAAATGGGTCACAACCCGCGGGTCAATCTGACCCGTCACGGGTTCGGGCCGGGTTGGGTTTGAAAAATACAACCCACTTATATGCGGGTCAAATTTCAACCCGGCTCATTTAGACCCGGCTCATGCGGGTTGAACCAGTGGTGAGCCGGGTTAGCCCACCAACCCACCTACCTAAATTTATTTTTTTAATTTATTATTTTATTTATGAAACCCTAAAAAATAAAATACTTTCTTCACTCACTGTGTATACTAAAAAAGTAACATCTGCTCTCACAAATCACTTTCATTGTGCTCTCATTTGACGATACTCTCACTCTCACTTTACTAAAATTCTTCAAGGAACAGGTAAAATACCCTTCCTTTTTTCTTCTCTTTTCTCACTTCTCTTTCTTTTTTTTTTCAAAACCCTATAATGACAAAAATAGGGGTTTGCGAATTTGTTTTTTTTCTGGGGGATTTGAAGACATGAAATGATTTTTTCATGTTCTGACATGCTTATATAAGATTTTGTTCATTTTATTTAAACAGTTTAAGTATACATTATTTGAACAAACTCTTTTTGATATCTTTGAATATTTGAAAAATTATGTTACAGATTAAACTATTAATTTTTTGTTGATATTGTTAAATATTGTGGATTTATCTATTCAAGATTCTAATATCGTAAATGGATAAGGAACAAAAAATGATGAATATAANAAACTTATTTGTATGTTTTTTGTGTTTGTTTTTGGATGACATTTGGATTATAGTGTACTTTTTATTATTATTTTGATTGTCTTTAACATAATTTTTTGGGAGTGAAATTTGTTTAAATTTAAATTACAGAAAATTTATATTTTTTTTATTTCAAAAAAAATGTAATTAAATAGGTTAGTGAGCTAACCCGTTTACCCACCAACCCGTGGTGGGTCGGGCCTGGTTCAAATTTTTCTGGTTCACTAATAAATGAGTTGGGTTGAGTTGGCTCACTAAGTGACCAACCCGTGGTGGGCCAGGCCGGATCGAGCCGGGTTACCCGTTTTGACAACTCTATTAACGACACAAGTCAACAAATAAGGAATACACTAATCGAACCAAATATCGTGTTGCTAACAATGATTGCTGTTCACGACGGGATCAATGCATATACATTACCGCTTTATGGTCGAGTTCTTTTTCCCTACTCAAATATAAAGCAAGGTAATGTTCAAACAACCAAAATGGCTACACCAGAATCCGCTGCAATGCGACAAATAAATCAGCTCACAATTTGAGCTTTTTGCTATTTCACAAAGGAAGATAACTAGAAACACTGTTGTATAAACTAACCAATCTAAAATCAAGAGTAATTGTCCACTGTCCCAGTCAAATACGTCAAACCATATCTAAAACTCTACCCGCATAAATTTTCCAAGACATAGTAAAGGGAAAAAAATGCAACAACTCCCACCCTCCAAAAAGGCCCAAACAAAACTAAAAATTGATGTAGGTCAGTTAGTTAATCCTCAAAATCTCCAGCATTTTCTAATAAGTAGTTGGCTGCCAATTGCTCGTCACGGTCACATGCTAAAAATGCCTCTATGACTGAGGCTCTATCAAATCCCATGGCTTCAAGCTATATATGTATCATAAGTAAAGCCAATCAGCAATGGTGAAGCTAATGGTCAAGTCGGTGGAAATGAAAAGAGAAAATATCAGACTTAAATATTTAAGACATACCCTTCCAATTGCCTCCTGCTCAGCAGGCGTCACATTGATTGCATGAGGCATGTCTTGCTCAGGTTGATCAAATATATCACTAGTAAAAGAAAGGGGGTTACATTTATAAATAAAAAATTTCTTAGAATACATATTATCAAGCTGATGAGTCAAAAGGTTACGTTCATGTTACCGATTGAAATAGCAAAATATGAAACAGAGATTACCAAGCATCGATGTTAGTAAAACACAGCAATAATAAATTTGTCAAGCATATACCATATATGGCGAGCAGTACACTCACCCTTCTGAACCCTCAATAGGTTCGTTAATCAACTGGAGAAACTCAGCATGATGCTCTTGAATGACTCTTAAGAGACCAGGATTCTGCTTTCCAAGCTCCTGAAGTACAGGCTGCAATAGAAGTATTCAAAAGACATTAAAAAGTGACCACTTCATCACCAATTTGGTGATTGAGAATATAGTTGATTAGATACCTGCAGAATTTGCGGATTGGATTGCACCATTGATCGCAATGCTTGAAACTGAAAATGCAAACAAAGACACAGTTACTAATACAGTTTAAAGCTTGAAACAAGATAAGAATAGCAAACCAAATGCAATACTAAACTTTTAATTGTTCTACATGCATACCCTTCATTATATTGATTAAAAATGTGCAAATTCATAATACATTTCCAAATAGCTCCCATCATATAAACCACAGTATTAACAGACAAGAGGACCGAGGACAACTAACTTTGTTATATGTCACCTCATTTTTCATATAAGCTAAAAATATGACAAAATGAAAAAAAAAAAAAAAAACATCATCAAATTTATTGTTTACTTTCAGAAAGTTCTTTATACTTCATTTTTTTTCTTAAAAAAGTGATATTTAAGTCTATTACAATCTTATAAAACCGACTTATAATACAAGGCTTACAACCACTCACACCCACATTGACTAAAAATAGATCAAATCATATAAGTGAATGTATCAAATCATAATTTCAAACGGGTGATATAAAGTTGAGTTAGACTTACAGAACACTTTCTTAAAAGTATTCATGGTATATTATAATCTCAACTTTTTAGTGAAAAAGTTCAAGATACTAGAACCATTTCCTGCAACAGGATATGCAGAACATAAATGTTTACAAGCATTAAGAGCATAGGAATTTACAGAACCAAAACCCACCTGGGGATTGTTTCTTAGAAAGTCAAGTGACCCAATTCCGGCTCCAACACCAGAAATTGCCTCCTGAAAAAAAGTACATCTACTTAAAATAAAACTCAAAAACTAACAGCGTAAAATGTAAAGACTAGGTTTACCTGTGGAAACATGTTCAAGGGAGACGAGTTAGGGACACCGGGAACAGCTCCGGCAGTGACCCCACCTGTTTCAGTTGTCTGACTACTTGGGTAAGGAGCAGCTGGCACAGCAATTTCTGCAGCTTCAGGAATTCCCTGCAAACAAAACAAATAAGTAAATGCAAAAGCTACGAAAATAAAATCTAAGCAGTTAATTCTACAATGAGCACTTTATACATACTGAATACAGGTAGTCCACAGCACGCTCTGGGTTATTGTAAGCTGCTCGGAGAGCACGATTAACTGTATCTCTGTCCCAACTGCCACCACCCATGTCTATAATTTGCTGAATAGTCTGCTCAAGATTACTACCAGCAACTAAATTTGAAGCAGCCTGCCCATAAGTATCCGTAGTCACACTACAAAAATGATACCAAATGGTTTTTCAGAAGACTTGATTACAGGAAATGGGTAATTGGCAGACAGCTCAATTTGTTAATTGAAACAAGAGGGTGATGCTATATTAATTTACGACATAACTATAAATATGAACAGTATTGTTAAAATTGTAAGCATAATTGTGCAATCCTGCAAGTATACAATGTGGTGATGACGAGCACAGTGAATCGGGAGAAGCATTGATCGAAGCAGGGTAAGCATTGATCAAAGCGGAGTCACACGGTTGCTCACAAAATCAAAGGATTGTGCACAGCATCAATCCGTTTGAGAAAGGGTTTGAGTTAAAACAGCTATTTGCTTTCCAAAAAACCCTAATAGACAAAAAAAACCCAACTCACAAGAATGGCCCCCTTCCCCAGGGAACCATTTGTAAATTTAGAATAAAACCAAACGACTCTCAGTCACCATTGGCCATCACAACACTGACACTATTGTCACCTATGCCAGCTTCGCCATTGATGGCCATCACAACACTCAAGGCCATTGATGGCCATCACAACACTCAAGGCCATTGCTTCACCACCTTCGAGTCTCGCAACAATGTCGTCGGTGCTGTTGACTTTGTTTTGTTACTATTTCATTAAACCTAGAATTTATTACTATAAATGAAAAGGATCCCTCATTAACAACCTTCATTAGATGGAAACCTCTTAAAAGGAACATCAGGGCAAAAGAATAGAAACTTCATCAGAATTTATAAGCAGTATATTCAGGCAACTGTAAAGATAAAAGTCATACTTTGTAGTTGTGACATCTGTTGCAGGAGCATTATTGTTAGCAGATCTGCAAAACCAATTGTTAGGCAAAAATTTCAGCAGGTACAAAACCAACCACATAAAAAGCTATTTCAAATAAACTCACTGGGTTTGTACTAGAGACGAGGAATTTGGTGTTGATACAGTTATAGGTGGGTTGCTAGCAGGCTGTCACACATGCCCAATCACCAAACTCATACAGGGGAAAAAGAAATAAAAGCCAAATGCCAAAAAGAAGAAACAAAATGAGCAAGGAACATGCCTGACTTGATGAAGTGCCAGCAGATCCCAAGGTTTTACTCTGCAATTGAAGAAACATGTAAAATATATGTTCACAGAAGTAAAAAGGAATCACCAACAAAACATACCAAAGCGTAAGAAAAGGCAACTATTGAAAGGTGTACTAGGTTTATAAATCAGAGGAATACTCTACCCTAAAAGAGTACCGGGTCCTTAGGTTTCTCACTGTACATCAAAATGACTAGCTGGGTTTCTGTTTAGCCATTTTAATTCTGTATGCCTACATGCTAGGCTACCATGACATTATTACCTTGCTGGTTTGCCACAAGTTACACTTCAAAAACTAAAGGCAGTTTTTTACATTGGTAGAAAAAATATTTCAAAATTGAAAAGCATGATCGCATTACACCATGTCATCATAAGCGGCATTTGGCATTGTCGATGGATACCCAACCTAGGACCTAACTCAATCAACCTAGCCTTTTATTCACACCTAACAACCCAATCTATTCAGTTATGCTAGGCACCTTCAAACCTCACAGTCCCTCAGCCAATTAAAATGATCATTCAAGATACACTGAATTATCCCAACCAGCAATACTTTAACTACATCGTTTGTAGGGTGATTATAATCACCTCACTTCCTATAAAGTCAGGACAAACACCTTACACCACCCAGGTAATCATAATCTCCGTATAACTAACCCCTGAGTCATCATGCCAACTTCGGAATATTGGAGTGCCATGGCAGGTGCACAAACCCTTCCCACGCTTCACCTACTATATAACCGTAGAGGAAGAAGGATTTCAACACAACAACCATTTGAAGCATGACCAGAGTCATTCTCATCACATCATTGCAGTTCAGAACACAGCTCAGATCAAGTTCTAAATGAATTTTCTTTTCTAAAAAAGATGACAATATTATTTTAACAGAATTTGTCGTTAAGGAAATATACCTTACTAAGCATTACAACAAGAAAGCCATCCTCAGAGACTTTATTGTCTGCTAATGTAGTTTCATCTTTCAAAACCTTACCATTGTGAATCAGCAATTGCTGTCCACATGGGTAATTATCTTTGCCTTGTACATCTTCAATATTTTTCTTCACAGCCATAATCTGAGGGGGGAATAAATAGTAGGGCAATGTCAGCTAACAAAGAACGAAATCCGAATGACCCTTCATGTAATATTAGCAGATTGATATAATAAAGCACTGCAGTCGTATTTTGGATAGAAAAAACACTTAATGGTTCAGGAAGTTAGAATAGCAGAGGATAAATAGGGTGGGAAACAGTGAAAGTATAGGAGAAAAGGGAATGAGAGATATTACTAACAGTGTCTGAGGGCTGAACCCTGATTTCGAAATGGCTGCCTTTCAAAGTCTTGACGGTGAGCTTCATGCCTCCTCGCCGGTCGTTTGTCAACACCGCCGATTCCAATCCAATTCACCTCCGCCCCGCCAAACCCTAGAGTTTACCCTCACACCTTCTCACTCTCACAAACCCACCTTGTTTTCTTTTCCTTTTCAACTTTTTTTTTTTCCTTTTACACCTTAGATAACAATCCCACTCGTTTATTTTACTTTTATGATTCACTTATTTGGCAATTTCAAGTAGAAAAATAAAAAAATGTAACTTCTTTTATTTTTTTTAAAACCCCTCTACTTTTTTTTAGTGTGTTAATTTCATTTTTTAAATAGTTATACTTGTTTCATTTATGATTGCATTTTTTTTTAAAAAAAATTAACTCATTAATAAAAATTACTAGATTTACCTTGATTAAATATATCTTATTTTTAAATGAAAAATAGTAATAAATCGGTAAAAGTTATGTCCTACACGGAATCGAAGAAAGGGTTATATGAGTTATCCTAAAATTAAAAACAAATTAAAAAAGGATTAAACTCGCTCAAATTTAAAAGATGAAAAATATAAAAAAAAAATCAAATTAAAACTTATAAAAGAGAATAAAAAAAAATTGATCTGCTCATACGTCGTTTGGAAAGTCGTTTTAAGCGTTTTGTTTTAAGGAAGAAGCTGGTAAAAGTGTTGTATGATGTAATTCCGTTAATTTAAAAAAGAAATAGTTGAATTAATGAAAAATAAGAAATGATTTAACGGTATTTGAATTTGTTTTAGAAATGCATGAGGGCGGAGAAGAGTGGATGAATATAGAGAGATGCATGGCGGAGGTTGAAGAGAAAGAAAAAGAAGGAATGAGCTAAATATAGAGATAGTAATAGTGAAACGTGAAAGTGGCCAGAGAATGTGAAGAGAGAGTTGCTGAAAAACAGGGAGAACAGATCAGAGTACTTGAGATGCGGATCTCAACTCAGGAAGAGGTAGAAACCTCAGAGAGTATATAAGAGATGCGATAATATGTTTTCAATGGTTGGAGAGTGTGATGTATGTCTGTGTATGAATGTATGCATTGAGGGAGAAGAAGAAGATGATGATGATGATGATGAAGATGAGTAGTGCGCGTGTGTCTTACTGGACAATGTTGCTTCTCTTCCTTGCAATGCTGGAGCCCTGCCCTGTGGCGGCTTTCGACATAACCAAACTCTTGTCGGAATATCCCTCATATTCCTCATTCTCCGACTACCTCAAGCAAACGCAACTGACCGACGCAATAAACGCCAGGCAGAGCGTGACGGTGTTCGCGGTGGATAACACCGCCATGGCTCCTCTCTCAGGGAAATCAATCCACCACATAAAGACCATCTTGAGCCACCACGTCGCGCTGGGCTACCTGGATCTCCACCAAACTCAAACCATCAGCGCCACCACGCTGTCGCAGGACGAGGGAGTGCTCCTCAAGATCAACAACGGCGACGTCACCTTAGTGTCCGCCGCCAAGCCAAACGGCGTGGCCAGAGCCAAACTCATAAAACCCCTCGCGGCAGAATCCGAGAAGCAGTGTAATATTTCGGTGGTGCAGGTAAACAGCCTCATGATAAACACCAATCCGGAGGCTATAATCCCAAAGTCACCTGTGCCGGTGATATCACCCGTACCGGTAATCAATCCGATTCCGGTCAAGTCACCCGTGCCGGTCATTTCACCCGTCCCTGTAGTATCGCTTGTTCCAACACCTACACCAATTTCCACCGATATTATATCACCCGTTCCTGTAATCTCCCCCGTTCCGGTCAAGTCTCCCGTCCCGGTCATAACACCCGTCCCTGTAATCTCACCGGTTCCGGTCATCTCCCCCGTCCCGGTCGTATCACCCGTCCCAATAAGCACTCCTGTTCTGGTTAACCCTCCGGCGCCGGCAGTCTCTCCCGCCATTCTGATTAAACCCCCGGCTCCAGTAATGCCACTGGTGCCGGTAACTTCACCGGTTCCGGCAGTAACACCTGTGAGAGTGCCGGTGCCTGTGCCTGTGACAGTCCCGGTGCCAGTAATGACACCAGCAGCTGGCAACGAGGTTGGGAGTCCCGGTTCTGTGGGTCCAGGTGAGGGCAATTTCGGTCCATATAATGGGGGTGAGATTGATGCCCATGGTAAACCTAAGTCAGGGGGGGTTCTGTTTAGCGTGAATTGGTCTTTAGCTATTTTGCTTGCTTTCTCCTTTTCACTATTTATTAATTATGAGTATTGATGAATGATTAGTGTGAGCGTTCCAGCAGTAGATATAGGATTAGGACAAGGACAATTAATTCATTCCTTTCTTTACCTTCTTTCTATTATTCCTGTAATGTTTCTTAACTGTATTACATGCATGCATTGCAGAATATAATACTTTAATTTCTTTCTTCTTGCTTCTTCTTCTTGGATCTTTTGGATCTTGTACATTTTCATAACATGTTTCTGGTACAACGTTTTGGGTAAATGGATGGAACTAAAAGCCTTCGTTTTACCAAAAGCCTCAGAGTGTATCGTGTCAATGTTAGTTTGCCTCCTTTTGATAGAAGAATTTCGGTTTTAAACTATTCTTTTCATAATTCATGTTGCATCAAAAAATCTGAGGTCACTCTTGCAGCCTGTCTTAATCACAGCCATGTTATAACAAAGATTAACTGAAAGTTTGTCCACGTTAAATCTCATTACATAAAGAGATGCCTATCATTACAACAAGAAATTAAATTTTGGGAGCATTTGAAACAAGAGCTTGTATAAAGCTCAGAAAAGCAACTCATGACCTTCTTAATTGAATGTTTTTTCAACTTATTTTCATGAACTGTCTATTCACGTATACCTTTTCTATTGAATACACATTTGTACGTGCCACTTTCATATGATTTAAAATTTTGAAACAACTTGTAGACTAGCTATCATAACCAGGTTGTCCATTATAGCTTATCATAACCAAGTCTCGTCTTAATTGTACCCAAGTCTCTATGACATTGATACGCATTTCTCCTCAGGTGCTACCATTTCTTATTTACCAATGAAAATATTACCTTCAGCCTAAACTTTTAAGGACGGTTAGTAGTTAAAACCAATCAGTTTCGATTTAAACTGAGGTGAAGATGATGAAAAGCCAAATTATATAGATCTTCATTGTAGCTTAAATACTATTTGGGCTAGCATATTTCAGCAGACTGCAGGGGTAAAAAGATATCTGAGATAAAATAAAATCTTTCAGAATAGATTAAAACCGTATATTATTGGAACAATATATGTACAGTTATGTCAACATTACATTAATTTCACCAATTAGCAAGCTGAGGACGATCTTGGAAATAGAAATTCACATATATCATATTACGATGTACCTGCGTGTGTCTTACTGTTAAAGATCGTTGTGGTCTGAAAGTAGATAATCTTTTAGATTATAACACCACAATGCTCTCACTAATAATTTCTACAGCCCCTTTGTGCAAGTTTGACTCAGGATTTTACGTTCAGATTTCTCTTTTACTTGTAGGCATACAGACAAAACTTGAGATTATTATCTTATGATCACATTAAAGTTAAACACTCTGCTGCTTGTTACTAACAATGAACACAGTTAATCTTAGTCATTGACAAGTGAAATTGCTTGCTTTGCCGTTAGAGAAACCCGGGTGTGACTTCTGACAAACTATTGGCATATTTACATACTACTGTCATACGGAGTACAGTTTCAGTTGTAAAAGAGAAACCTCAAATGATTTTGTCGTCACAGGGACGTGTACTTGGATTCAGCGGCCAAGAAACATGCCTCCGCCATGCTGGCAACGGGAAGATAAAAGAACGGTGGCTTGCCAGTTGCAGACTGCAATACATCAGTGGAGGTTTTATTTGTAAACGTAAAACCTATGTCTGGTTTTTAAGTGTGATTTGCAGATTCTGATGAAGCTTCACTGTGGTTGGACCATACAAAGATCCTCCAGAACGGCAATTGCTTACGCTTATGGTGGTTTTCTGTAACATCGCTTTCGGTTCTTTGTAGCATTTCCCACATCACTTGTACATCTTCATATCCACAAGTCTGTACATCATCCTGAAGCTTCAGCAGTCCTTCTCCTGCAGCAAATAACAGATCATTCATGTTAATGCAACCCATGATTAAAAAAAAAAAAAAAAATAGTCTCAATAGCGTCTATGAGATGCGTGTATGAATTGATAATCATCACTAAGGATGCTTTGGAGATTCCATTTGGTTTACATAAAGCATCACCCATTGAGTCTATATGATGTAAAAAGCAAAAAATATTGGTTGTGGGTGCGGAACAGAGGAAACTTTTATAAGGCCACTGGGCATTATAAAGTAGTGATTAGTGTGAAAAATACAAACTTTGACGATGTTATTTGCTGCCAGCAGAAAAAGTTTTTGGGGGGCATAAAGGTGCACTGAAAAAGATGTGGATCCTACCCGAATCCTTCTCTTGTCTTTCGGTGGGAAGGGTGACGAAAGGATTAGTTAGCTACTGCTGAAAACACCTCTAGAATAATAATGTAAAGAATTATAAACTGCAGTGGGTGTAAAAATAGATATAAATTGCATTGATGTAGAAAGGTATGGTTTTGTCTTGAAGTGGCGTGCGTGGGTAGGTGGTGGATTGAAATTAAGTAAAAACCTAAAGCAATAATGGTTAGAATGAAGATCATGTGATTGTGAAAAAGGTTGTGAAGCAGAAGAAAGAAGAAATTTGAATTATGATGGAAAAGAAGAAGAGAACGAGTAGGAACCGTTTTTGCGAGTCTTGAGACGAGCAGAGAGAGCAAGCCAGACACGCCTGACTGGAAAAATCATGTTCCGCCAGATATCCATGATGAGTTTGTTGGGTTTTGGTGTGTTGTGGATGATTCTCTTTCTCTTTCTGTTTCTGTTTCTGGTTTTCCTTCTTCTCTGCCGAAGTGGCAACGCTACTATTCTTCTTAACCAGGCCAGACCTATCTACTGTTATCATATCATCTCATATTCTTCCTTCTCTTCTTCGACGAACACCAACACAACAGAACAGAACAGAGACAGAGACAGCGACCGAAGCCAGGAACAAGAAAGGCTAATGATGTTCGCTATTACCCTTCCGCGTTTGTCTTATAAAACTCACACCACCGACACGTGATCTTTAATTATTCTCCTGTCACTCTTTTTTCTTTTATTTATTCACGCACCACCAACTAATATTATTCATCATCCTTCCATTAACACACACTTCTTACCTCTCCACATCATCCCATTTTCCTTTTCTATTAATAAAAACCTTCTCACTTTCTCTTTCTCCTCACGATACTATATTCATTTCGGATGCAGAAATAACTTTACTCAATTTTAAAATAGACATATTATTTTTACTTAGCTTAATATTTTTAATAAAAAAAATTATATTAAGGATTATGATTATTATTTTTTATTCAAAATTTAGTTCTTATATCATTAAATAAAGGTAATGTGTATTTTCGTGTTAGTTCGTATCGTATTTTCTTTTTATATAATCTTTCTTGTATAATATTTGAATTTTAAATTTTATCATTTGTCACAAATATTGCATGTAAGAACGAGGATCTCGATATTTTAAGTAAAGAAAGATGATTCAGAATTCATTTTTTTTAATAAAGGAAAAATAAATGTATTTAGTATTTTTATTTTCATCATTAACGAATAATAAAGAAGAGTAGAAAATTCATTTGTACAGGTACCCTGTTATGTTTATTTAACTCAGCACACTGTAACTTCATAATATACTAATAATTAAACACGTTTTCATAATTAAAAATTACATTTCACCACGTGACTCACTATTTACATTGTCATGATTTGTGGAAAAAAGAGACAGGACAATGCCGACTAAACATCTATATTTCAGTATATACTTATGTATTGTGTGATAGTGAAAAATAAAATATAATAATAATAATAAAATATTAGTAAAGATTGATAAATATATAAATAATTAAACGAGTTTATAAGTCTTTAAAGATCCAATATCTCAAATTTAAATTTATTATATAATTATTTAAAAAAACTGATTTGTCAATCAATAGAATCAGGGAAGGAATGGTAGTACTTTCCTCATTTCTTTCGTTTCTAATTATATTTAAAAAAAAAGCAAAATATTGAATGATTTCACTAAATTATTAGAAAATGAGAAAAAGGTAATTCAACAACAGCGGCACCTATTCCCTGACACTCTTTGTCCTTTTATTCATCAATATTTTAAGTTGTCACTGCCAAAATAAAAACAAACACGTGTTTCATATTGTCTTGTCCTCGTATTTTTTTTTTACAGCATAAAAAATATTTTGATTATTAAATAAAACAATAAAAAGAAAAAAAAGGTAATTTTTATTTAAAAAAATAATAATAAATGAAGAAAAAGGTTGGTGTCGGTGAAGTTTAGGAGAAATTGAATAAAAGAAAGCAATGCAATTATAAGAATAGTGGTTGATTGGTTGTGTGAGTAAGTACTTTGTATTACTCTATTTTAGGAAGAACAAATTTTTGGTCTTCTCAATCACTGCACCAAACCACTGTCACTCTTCTAACCAAAATATCGGTTTTAAATATTTTTTTTTTATTGTCTCTTCAAAGTCCAAAAATGGACCCCACATTTCACTTTTAAAATAACAGGACAAAGATTTTCAGTTCCTCTGCCCACATCCAGGTTTCAAAACTTCAACATTCTTTTCTTTAATCAAACTTACACGTTTTTATTTATTTATTTTAGTCAGTTTTTTTTTTTTTTTAATTTCAAACATAAGTTATTCATTCACTTCACATTTATTATTCATCGTTAAACTGATAAGTAATTTGTAGAACATAAATTAATTAAAGTTTAATTGGTATCATACATTTATATTTATAATCACCGTTCAACTGATAATAATTTTGTTTAACTTTAACATAATAAATTTTAAGATTAATTCTCGTTTAATCAAACTGGCAAAACTGTCTTATTTTAAGCTGTCAGACAATTATATTATAAAGTATGTATGTGTTGAATATTTATTGATGTTAGTGTGTCATTAATTATAAGAAAGTCGAAGTATTAGAGATGATATGAAAGATGAGAGATTAAGGTATGGAATTAGAGATAGCTTAATTGTATTGAAAGGTTTAATATGGAATGGATAAAGTTAAAAGCATTAGGTTGTGTTATGTGTGTTGAATTTGTGAAGTTGAAGTGTGTGGAAAGGGTGTGAGTGAGTGATAGTTCTTTTGTCTTAGTTTTCAGATCTTCTTGTCTCTATGTACCTAATAATCATGACATATTACAAATCAATAATGAATTAATACAGTAACAATAACAATGTTAATGATTCTTATGGCATTTCTACAAGTTAGAATTACTTTCATGGCAAGTTGGGACGTGTAATCTCCATCCACCAAGATTAGGTGTGAAAGCTGTCATGTAATAACCTCATTTTTAGCACTGATAGTAGGAAAAGTAATTGGGAATAATATCTAAATGATATCTGTCATGTAATTTCAGGATAGTTGACCTAATTTTATACAGTGATGAAATGATTGGTATATATTAAGGAATAATTGTAGCTACTGTCATATGTCCAATGACAATCTCCTGTATGTATTTTTGTAAAGGAAATGTATATTTGTAAAGAAAAGAAAGATTGAAAGATGAAATAGTGGATATAATATCTTTTAGGCATTATCTGCGGAAAAAATTATACGAAAGTAGTAATAAAAGTCAACGATTTTATTCACAGTACATATTATGTTGAGAAGTTGAAATTGAAACTTCATTGGCGTTGGTTGTTCTCTTTTTAATGATTAAAGTTCATAAAAGAACACGGAGTGATTAATGTTGTTTGGCTCATAAACTCCTTCTTTAACCTATCTTTGCATCCCATATATAGCAAAGTTGGTGAACACAAATTCATTTCTTCACTCCCTTCTCACTTTCTATCATACAATGTGAAGTTGTCTCTTTTTTCTTTATATATATATATATATATATATATATATAAAGGTTTTTGAATAGTGTTATGGTCTAAGTTGGATTTCAATAATGTTCTTAAGGCATTTAAACTACTTGAATTAACAAACATTTGATCATTAAAATGGACAAATATTAGGTTAAGAAAAAGGAGACTAAAAAAAATCTTAAGAACTCAATACGATAACACACTTTTACATTCATTTAACGCACAATATAAAAATAAAATAGTCATAAAAGAATGAATTTTGTATTTTTTTAAGAAAGACAAGAATAAAAAATAAAAAAAATAGTATCAAATGAACATGTGTGTATATCAAATTATCATTTCTCTAATAATATTGTGTTGGTATTTCTTTGGTAGTAAACTTTGTACTCTAAAAAGAGATAATTAAAGTAAAATTCTATAAAAGATTGGCATATAAGTTGTTGAAGGTGATAGATAACATTGAGACATGATGGGTGATGAGAAATTAATTGGGTGAAGTCTGAGTTAGGTAACCACATGCATATGCTTTTGCGCACTGAGATAATTCTGATGCTGAATAAGGGCACTGTGGATAAATTATAGCACAAAAGAACTGAACCACATTGATGAGAGTGGAAAAGGCGATGATTCTGGCGAAGATGGCAACTTGGAACCAATTCAAATATTGTTTTTTTGCTCAGCCATTCCACCCAATTTTGTTGCCTTGGATGGATGTACAATGGAAAAGCAGGATCAATCAGGGCCACATCATGTTGTCATGTTCTGCTGTGGCACCCACAATCAATTTGTGCTTAAGTCAAACACACATCACTCTTCTTTAATCTCAATTCCTATTATATAAATCTGACATTCGTTTATTCTTCTTTATCACACACACACTCCTCTACTTTCTTTTAGCCAAAGCCAATCACAAAAGATAAGAGCTAGCATTAGTGCTTGTCCTTCTTGTTTTTGAATTGTAATACCTACATTCCACTTCACACCACTAACCACGGAAGAAATTTCAGTGTTTTGCAACTTGAAAAGGGTGGTAAAATTAGTGATTCTTTTGGATGCTTTTATCCAACCCAAAGTTAGCATCACCAAAAAGTTTCTAACTTTCCAAAGTAACCGAGCATTGGATTCCGATAAAGAGTGGACTATCTGGATTGTTCTGAGATAAAATGTAACCTTCACATGTCATCAGCACAAAATACTTAACATGGAAGGATGGTTTTAGATAAGAGAGGACCATATGGAATCTAGGACACGTTGAGAATGATCCTCTGTTTAATATACTTTCAAGTGATTACCTTTTCTACATGGTGCAAGTGTTCGAAATCAAGACTCTCATAACCACCACAAACAGAGGAAATGGCATCCTCTGTTTCAACAGTACATAATTATAATTATTATGTTCAACTACTGGTCTTGTGGCGAAAGAGCACCATGTTTGGTCTCGTAAATTTCTCTCCATTCTATTCAATTCTGTGGCAAAGTTAGATTTCAAAACAGAAATGGTCAAGATTCTATGGCATATATCTCAATATAAAATTCAAAGTACCACATAGATACATTAGATAGTATCCACACAGAAGACCTACTGGAGTAGCACAGTGGCCCAGTTATCATTTTTTTTTTTTAAAATCATAACAATCACTAAAAGCTCAAAATCAAAATCATCTAGAGATTTGCATATATTCTCATTCTGAGGTGGCCGAGCAAGTGCTTTTGTGCCCACGAACGAATGCAGTGATATTCTTGGAGGGGTGGAGTTGTTGATTTTTGTTGTGTTCCTGAACCTTTGAAGCGCTTAATTTATGAGGAGGCAAAACCGACATTGGCCCTGGTCAAACCCTGCTTCAATTCAAATACAAAAATGATTCTTGCCTTGAAATGTCTCTAGTGCCTGGAACAGGAAGCGATTACAGGCCGAGGTGCTTGGTTATGTGACACAAAGCTGACAAAAGTTTAATTCTTCTGTTAACATCCTTGCGTCATTTACAGTAATCACAGTAAACATTAAGTTTCAGGTAGCTAAAAAGATTTTACTACTATGCATTTTGTAAAGACAAGTTTATGACGACAGTTGAAAAACATTGTGTATAAATTCGGAGATTTCCTAAAGGACTTTTGCTGCACATATGAAATGTGGCAGAAGAATTTCTTTAGCTTGGGGGGAATTAGGCAATTAAAAAAGAAAAATACCAATCCAGGTTAGTGAGTCACAATAAAACCTTTAAGTAGTGCAGGTGAAGATAATAACAAGAATTCATTAATTATCTGTGCAAACAGCAAGTATATTGAAGACTATAAACGAATCAGTCGTTAGGGTTATTGATGGTCTTTTATGGTTTGTTTCCTACCCTAATTATTGGATTTGATTACTATGAAGCAGCAGCAGGTTAAATTATAAGAATAATTACATCACCTTTGAAGAAGCGGTTCAGCAATGTAAGATCAAACATTGCACTGTTTTGATATGGAGATGACATTTCATGTATTTCCTTATCTTACAATTGGGCTACATCATGATAAATACAATTGTTATTAAAACTAGGAAATGGCTAAAGTGAAGCACACTGTTCCAAAGTGGACCGTATCCATGATAGCAATTTACTGTGATAAGATTCCAAACTGGCAAAATCATAATTCACGAGCACTTGCACCACCGAAACATTCTTTATATTAGTCGTCTATGTTCTTCATGTATTCCTTTGAAAGTTTAGTTTCCATTATCAACTGTTGTTCTTTGATTAGAGAATAACCCGCTTCTAGTAAAGCATCCACCGTTTGCTATCCAACCAAACACAGAAGCAGAGTCAACTTCATTTGAAATATTTTCACAAAACCAAATGAAGATGTTTATAGGAAGATAAGAAACGAAAGAATCAAGACAAGACAGTCAAACATGTCAATACGATTTTCTTGAAAAGAATTCAATTCAATAAAAAAAAAAAAACTACATTTATTATCTTCCATCTACTTGGTAGGAAACTACAAACAGAGAATATGCTTGCATAATGAAATCAATTATTGTTCACAATAATTATCTACTTTTTGATAAAATATTGTTTCATTTAATGCTAGAGTAAATCGGTCAAGTCAATATGAATCTAGTCATTTCATATTCTCCAATAATCGTCAACTGCGAAAGGAGATCCAGAGCAATATTTCATCACGACTAATTTGATCTACAGTCAATCTGGTCAATTATTGCACCATCACTGGATACAGAATAAATCCAGAAATAGAAAAAGGATCGACAAATTACCTCTGGAGGAATAAATACAGGAAGGCTTTGGTCCTTTCTTCTTTTGAGAAGTTTGCCTCCGAAATTTTCAACACCTCCAATATCATCAATCCACTAAAATCCACCATGTATTGTGTTATTATAAACCAGCTTTCATGAAAAAATTAATTAAATTTGGATTTTGATCTTGCATTCCAGCTCTATAATCTCATGTATAAAGGCATTTGTCAATTATCATCGTTGAAACTTGAAACATCAGCTATGTCGAGCATTGGTATTTATTTATTACTATTTTCTGTAGATATTTGTATTAGTCATACTCCTGTACCGTGGAAACATATTCCCTTAGATAAATAATATTAAGATGTAAGGTGATAGAAACCTATACATTACGACGTAAAGGTTCTCCCTCTAGATTGTTTCTCTTTACGTGACATTTGATAAGAGCCTTTATGACCAAATGGTGAGGAGTTCAATCCTTGATCTCGGGAGAACAACATAGAAGTTATCCTTTGTAGTTTGAGAGCCTAAAGCCCTATAAACTCCACACTAACAGTGTGGGAGTTGCGTTTCATTTCTAGCAATTGGATCCTAACAGACTTTCAACAGATTGTTCATCCCAAGTTCCAATAAGATTTTAAGTACATAATTATTTTACTAATAAGGAGTTTGCAATGAAGAAGCATAATGCCTCAAAATCTCTCTGATAAATGTGTGAATAATTTCTGTAGTGCAAAATAACTACATTCAAGAGTCACATAAACAGAGAATCTTTTTTTTGTTCTCTTTTTTTTTTATATATTATTTGTACTGCCCAAACCTACTGTAAGTATTTCAATAATAAAAGTAAATAAAAATTATAGTTTTGCATTATAGATGTATAGAAATAATTAAGATCTAAATGTAAACTTACCTTTAAAATAAATCTGTCATAAGTACGTGATCTTAGAGCTCCGTAAAAGTCCAATGCTGACAACAACAAAATAATTGTAAAATTAACAAACCATGATATCCCAGAGATGATTCAAAATTCTATCATTGGTAAAAAGATGGTAAATACAAGTTACTTAAAATCAGCCGCAGATAATAACTAACAAACATGGAATTAAATAAGATTTTATATGGACAAAAGCATGAAATTGAAACCATATCATACGAACCCAAGAAAAATAATTAGGCAACCGACTCTTCTTTCCTGTTACTTATAAAATAAAGAACATGTTCTTTATAGCCACACACTCTCTAACAAAATAACTGCTAATTAACACTTTTCTGGACCTACTGTAATGCAGTGATAGAAACATCTAAGATGAGGATCAGTTAGTTACCTTGATTAGGGAAAGTTTTCACAACCCTTTCAACTTCATCCCTAGATATACCATCTTTCTCATACATTCTGTGAACGATATTCAGGATATCTTCAAGGTTTGGTTGCCTGTTCCACATTTACAGACAGCATTTTAGTTTTAAGGAAGAGTGGAATGGTTACCTGCCTCCATCAAAATAGATATTTCCAACTCATTACATAAGCAATGTGATATATGATGTAATCGTTCCAAAATATAGCTTTATCAAAAAACAATTATCATGAAAATTCCACCTTCAACACTAATGCAAATCTTATACTAAAACCTTGTATTTGAACATGGACCTTCAGCAACTTCCTCAAAATGGTAAGTACAACAATCCTAGAACAAGATGGATCGCAGTTTACCAGTAAAACTTATCCATCCTTCCATCACGAATCAGCGGAGCATAAATAGTCGAAAAGTCATTCCCTGTTACAATAATTGGAATTCTGTTTGTGATATCTGAATCCCGCCAATCTTGGCCAACACTTACTCTTGTAGGATTGTCTGACAGATTCATAAGAGTCCCAACAACAATTTGATTGTTGACCGTCATTTGAGTATTCCCTGTGTGAAAGTAGCAACATTACATTCAGGAAATAGTTGATCAAATATCAGCCACACTAGAAGATGCAGGACACACATACACAGTGTAGTGAACAAGAAAGGGGATATGACCCAAAAATTACAGTATTTATGTTATTCCATTCTAAATCAGATATAGGCTTACCAAATCTACCAAGTCCAGCATCAATATCATTGATCATCAAACAGCTCATTTTCCCCTGTATCAGGAAAGCACAACTCCACAATTTCAGAAGATTAAAAAATTGCAATAACATTGCTCAACTCAAACATAGGTATTGAAGTTAGACGTAACTCTAATATGAACAATCTTATATTATTTTAACCAAACTTGTCAGCCTGTGCCACACTTGAGTATAGACATTGTTCAAATAACATTAGACTGTATCATCAGATCAAGGAATTACAGTAACATTATTATAAGCATGAATATTCAAGGTAGAACTAAAATAGTGTTTTTTACTTAGAAACATTCATGTTATAGGTACCATAGGAGGTGGACCTTTCCCTTCTTCGTAAATTAGATCCCTTTGATGGTAAATATGAATTAGAATTTAGGCACCGTTTGTTTAACCATAAGAAAATTAACTCTTGCATCCAATGAAAAGCACAAGTTCCAATGCAATTTGGAGAATGATAAAAACAAAGATGGGAGGATAAAACAATACAAGCGGATGAATATTAAGTTAAAAATCTTTAGGTGATGAATAGTCTCTATAGCATAATCTGAAGCACACATACTACGTTCAGAAATAGGCCATATATACTACAACACAGGGAGGGTAAGCTCTGTATGTTTGATTTGGACATATTAGCGCTTAGTTTTAAACATATTCTAGGTTATCATTAATAATTTTTATTTTTTTTTTAAATTTCTCTCTAGTATCTTCACCAAATAATTAATAACTCAATGCAACATTTTCATAATACCTTAAAGGAAGAGAATATTGCAGTGTACAACCTCCATAAAATATTGAATAATATATTTTCCAATGCCAAAATCATGTAATTAATCACATAAAATAACATGTTAACTTCGTAAGCAAGACATACTGAAAACTTTAAAACTCCTAACTTGGTTCTGGACCACTTGAGATGCTGTTCTATAACGCTCGCGAATCAATTTTCCTGGCTCTCCTGTAAATGAAAAATTAATAGGATGGGAGTAACTAGACCAGTTACAAATATCTACGTACTTAAACATATGGTACTCAAAATTAAATAAACTGCACAAGCACTCATTATTAACCAAATTTAGAAATAAGGGGTAAGAACTGATGCAACTAAAATAATTTTCAAATAATCCCACCAATCATTTTTGAGTGTCAGATGGCTGAACTAGTTTGCATCAGTTAAATGGACATTGTTTTGTTCATTTGTTCAATGACTTGGTAAAATTGTCTATTTTTTAAGTACTAAAGCAACCGACTTACCAGCTCTCTCTGATTCTAGTTCCCCGGCAGACATAATTACGGGTTCAACTCCCATGGCCTGAAATATAAGTTCTGTTTGAAATGATTTCCCCTGTCCTTTTCCTCCCCAAATACCTGGAGGAAATTGAAAGTAAAGATTAAATTTTAAAATAGAATGCACAGAACATTTCTAATTGCATATATAGACTATGTATGAAGCCTGGAAATTTCTTTGTGCCCTTAGTCATAGGCTTCACTTTCAGACAGATTAAATTTAAAATTACAATTGTGAAGTAATATTAGATTAAAACTAGACAGAGTACATGTTTTCTGAAAGAGCATAAATCTCACAAACACATTCGAGACAGAGACAAATACAGTTATTAAATGATACAGTAAAAGTAGGAACCTAATGACAAGTAGTTATATTAAATTTGTTTTGGGTTTTGGACAGAATACAGGAAGATTCATTTGCAGTCAGTACATACCTAGAATTAAAGGAACTTTTGTATTGAGGATATGAGCTAGGTAGTTCTTGACAATGTGACATACTGCATTAACAGAAAAATATAAGTTACGGTAATATGCACAATATGTAAGCAGCATTTTAACATTTGAACACAGAATTATATATTAAGAAAATGAGAGATGGATGGACCACATGTCAATTTTGTGATTCTAAAAGAAATTGCCAGGAAGATTGGATAGTTACGATAAGCGCGCGAAATAAGTAAATGGATTTAATTGAATAAGATAAGGAAGTTGACAGAGTGACAGTCTCTGATGATGAGATGAGCTATAGCTCTCCTACTGCACCAAAATGAGTTATTAGCAGAGTTTCTTCAGAAGGGTCCATTTTAAGAGTGCTTACCCACTTTGTCCTGTGAAAAAAAAAAAAAAAAGAGAAAGGAAGGTGAAAAAGGCTAAAGTGTGGAGAAAGTTGAATGAGTAAGAAATTACCATGAAGAGAGGAGCGATGTAATAATCGCCCCGAAGGTATTCAAAGGACCTCGTCACTTTTTGACGATAATCAAACACAATGTCCGCTGCACAAGAAAAAGAAAGGAAGAGAAAAATGCGGTGTTTGGAATTATTACTGAAAAAACTCTGTGCGTAAAAAGAGAATAATAATAATAACATTAGACTGACAATCTTTGCCGAGAAAATCGCCGACGAAAAGGGAATCGATGACGCCGGCACGCTGGCCGACGGCGATGTTCATGTTATCAGCCTCTTTGCCAAGTCTGTACAGATAGTCTCTTCCCTGTGCGTCCTTCGCCTCCCACGACGACTGCTCCGATAATCGCTTCTTTTTCTCCTCCTTTTCCTTCTCCTCACCCACTTCGCTGCATCGAACACGCAATTGAGCTCTGTATGCATGCTGGTATTGTAGCACCCTTGAGTTTGGATTTGAATTTGAATTTGGAATTGGAAGCCACAGAGGTGAATGTGATAACCACCTCGCCATCTCGATATGACAATTCCCCGCCACTCAATCGTATTTCCCTCTCTTATACTACCATATCCCTTTCCTAACATTAAAAACTAATTAATTAATTAATTGATTAATCACTATATTGTTCTTTCTCATCTTATCATTATCAATTCAATTAATTTAAATTTGCATTTATTTAAATTTTCCTAAATTTGGAGCGAGTAATTTTAAGAGCGATTAAAAAGAGATTAATTTGAAAATAATAGCGGTAAGATTTGTAGCAGCAGATACATTTGATTGAGTAGGCTATAGTCCAGTGTTGTAGGGAACACCGGTGGAGGGAATCCAAGAGTCGGCGTCTAAGAGATAGGAGGCAGTGAAATGGGCTGCTTGGGCCGGGTGTCTAAGGACCGTCACGCCGGCCCAGTTAACTCTATCGTCGGTGTTAGAGCCCGGCCCAACATTCTGAAACTCGATGTAGGTGACTTTGTCGGTGGGCTGGTGGGGCATGGGCTCCCAACCTTTAGGATCGACGATGGAGTCAATGTACGAGTGGAGGATGGCGACGGTGGAATAGGGTCTCAGGGGACGCCCAAGGCTCGCATGCACCTCTCTCTTTCTGTTCTCATCCTCCGGCGACATTCTGAATTCGCATCTTTGGAAACTGAACCCGCTTTTCTCATTCGGATCCTCTCGCGACTGAGCCGTGAACGTCACGTACTCTCTGAACCGCGCGTACACCATGCAGTCCTGGAACACCGCCGCTGCGCTGCCGTAGATGAAGTCCACCGTGCCGTAGATATCGCACTTTTTGTAGAACTGACGCCCCGAAACCGCCCACAGTGTGTCCTGGAGCCCTTCGATGGAGCATTGGAAGAATATGCTCTTGTCTGCCTCGTTCCGAACCGCCACTGCACTGCTTGCATTCAAGCCTGCCCAGTTCGCAAATCCCATCTTCGCTGCCATGAACCCATCTCCACGAATGTCTGCAAACCAACTCAACCCATTTCACTCTCACTTGTAATAATTAATTTAAAAAATCACGTGTTTTAAGAAAACATTTTCTGTTCTTCGTTTCTCCGAGTAAAAACACTGCGTCAAACTTTTAACAATTGACAGGTTTTTTGACAATAACTAGGAATCACAACAAGCGTCTCACACAGTGTCACTGACGGCCACTGATTAATTAGGTCACTGCCAAATACCCATACAAAAGGAATAAAATATGCAGTTACGTCTTAGGTTAACTATGCAATGTAGTTTACCTCTGAGCTCTTCACGTCAACGCTTTTATTTAATACATGTTATAAAAATAAAATAGATATAAATTTTATATTTAAAAAAAAATGTATGAAATGAAAAGTTATAAATTTTTATACTTAAAAAAGAAATAAATGTAAAAAATTTATACGTACATAAGTATGTTTCTCTATTAATAAAGTCACAGCAGTACTCTGTATTGGAATCTGTCACAATCAAATCTTCCTTCAATTTGCCGGTTCGTAAACCCAACAAATCTTACTCAATATTCTGTCTTCAAACATCAAATATATTGATATATTATATCCATCAATGCAAGAAAAGTTAGGTTATGACGATCCAGAAAGTGAGAGAGAAGAAAATTAAATCCTATCATATCTCCTTGAATCGAAGCATCAATTACGATGAATAGACGTTAAATTGGTGCATGTGTTAGCATAAAACCTCCGGTTTCATTCCGATATTTGTAGACAGTCTTACTTATGAGTTGCATGTGATGTTTGTAGGTACAAAAAACAGAAAGCAGAAGACTTAAAAGCTAGAAGACATGAAAATTAAGGAGCAGTGAAGGAGAGAGATAGAGATTAGTACGTACCAATGGTGGAACCATTTTGGTAGCCTACTATTTTGGTGTGGTGAGGTCCATCTCCAAGGAGCCTAATGTTAGTCTTATGAGGAGGAACGAAGAGGTACTCTTGATAAGTGCCTGCTCGTACGTGAATGGTATAGGGTCTATCACTCATGTCAGGAGCCTGCATAATGGCTTCACCCACCGTTCTATAATCTCCACTCCCATCCTTCGATACCACAACACTGCTACTTCCACCCTGCAGCTGCCACACTGAAACTGAAACAAATATCAGCAACACTGCGCTTTTTCTTGACTCCATCATCAAACACATGCAATGATTTTCTTCCTTTCTCTCTGTATGTATATATACAACCGGTTCGGTGGAAACCACGTTGACTTCTCTACACTCCATGCATGCTAGTTGTATCTGCTTCAATATATAAATAAAGGGAAAACAAAACTAAAATATAACCTATATATTATTCCACCCCTGAACTTCCAAGGCAAAGCCAAGAGAAACATGGACGTTTTAAATAATTTTGGCGTTCCAGTTCAACCATCTTAAACGTAAGAAAGAGGGTGTATGGGAATTAATTTTCTTAATTTTAAAATTGATCGAAAATTATTCAACAGTAATATCCTAAAGCAACTGAAAACCAGGTATAAAACTCCAAATGACAGTGAAAAATTTTCCTTTTTGGTGCCGGGAATCCAATGAATTTATGTCAAAACTATGTGGCATGAACTTTGTGGTGATTAGAATAATATTTGCATCCCATTTTATCTCTTATAGAACTGACGGGGTTGGTTAACCAAAAACATGGATTCGGTAGGAGCAGTTGGCCATCCCCGAGGAAATAAATAATGTGAAAACTTTGAAATTATTTCATCTGTTTAATTTGTGTTTTTATAGAATAATAATGTTTAATTATAATCTGTGGTAAAAGAAAGTACAAATACAGCAACTATGGTTTTGTTTTGTTGTTGATTATAATTATAATAGGAATATTAGCATTAATTAGTTGTTAGTTTAGAGTGTAAAATGAAGGTGAATGAATGAGATGAATAAATGGCGTGGGAAGGGTGAGAGCGGTAGGTGAAGGAGAAGAGAGGAGTTGGTAGGTACAGAAAGTCTTTAGGAGTAAGAAAAAAGAGGCTTTCATTTGATTGGTCCCACTGTCTGTGTTGTGGCTCTGTCTCACCAACCCCAACCTCTCTCCTCCATCAGATCATCCTTCACTTTTTTTCTTTTCCATTTCTGCCCTTCACCAAACACCACCACCACCACCGTAAAAGCTTATCCTTTATTATTATTGTTGTTGCATTACAAATACATAAACTATCACGAACCCAGGGAAGCTCCGAGTTCCTCTTATCCTAGCCAAACATAAATTTTCTGTCTTGTTTTTTCGAGGTTGGTTTAATTGAGGAATGGCCATTGAAACAGAGCAGGGGAAGGACTTCATTTTCAGGTCCAAGCTTCCTGATATATACATCCCCAAAAACCTTCCCCTCCACGCCTACTGCTTCCAAAATTTGCCAGACCACGCCTCACGCCCTTGCTTGATCAATGCCCCCACCGGAAAAGTCTACACCTACTCCGACGTCGACGCCACCGCCCGAAAAGTGGCGGCCGGCCTCCACAGATTGGGCGTGCGACAGGGCGAGGTCATCATGATCCTTCTCCCCAACTGCCCCGAATTCGTCTTTGCGTTTCTCGGGGCGTCTCATCGCGGCGCCGTGGCCACTGCGGCCAACCCCTTCTTCACCCCGGCGGAGATTGCGAAGCAAGCCAAGGCATCCAAGGCCAAGGTGCTCATCACGCAGGCCTCTTACTACGAAAAGGTGAAGGAGCTGGAGGAGGTGAAGTTGGTGTTCGTGGACACGTGTCCGGTGGCGGAGGCAGACGGCGTTCACGTCCATTTCTCAGAGTTGTGTGAGGGCGACGGGGAGATGGATGAGGTGGAGATAAGAGCGGATGATGTGGTGGCATTGCCGTATTCGTCGGGGACAACGGGGCTTCCGAAAGGTGTGATGCTGACGCACAAGGGGCTGGTGACGAGCATTGCTCAGCAGGTGGACGGCGAGAATCCGAACCTCTACTACCATCCCGACGACACCATCCTCTGCGTGCTTCCCCTGTTCCATATATACTCCCTCAACTCTGTTCTTCTCTGTGGCTTGCGTTCCAAGGCTGCCATTCTCCTCATGCCCAAGTTCGAAATCAACGCCCTCCTCGCCCTCATTCAGAAACACAGAATCACCGTTGCCCCCGTCGTCCCACCCATCGTTCTCGCCGTTGCCAAGTCACCTGATCTCGCCAACTACGACCTCTCTTCCATCAGGCTCTTCAAGTCCGGCGGAGCCCCTCTCGGTAAAGAGCTTGAAGACACTGTGAGGGCCAAATTCCCCAACGCCAGACTCGGCCAGGGTTACGGTATGACTGAGGCAGGCCCTGTGCTCACAATGTCCTTAGCTTTTGCTAAAGAACCCATGCACGTGAAAGCAGGTGCATGCGGAACCGTTGTGAGAAACGCAGAGATGAAGATCGTGGATCCTGAAACCGCCCAATCCCTACCTCGAAACCAGTCCGGTGAAATCTGCATAAGAGGCGACCAGATCATGAAAGGTACCTACCAACCTACTCTCATTGTTTCTAGTTTGAAAAGCTGGGGGAGCATTGATTAAGGTTGTTGAGGTGTCGTGTGTTACAAGAAAAAGGTGAATGAATAGTTGAATGAATGAATGAATGAATGAATCAGGTTATCTGAACGACAAAGAGGCTACAGAGAGAACGATAGACAAAGATGGGTGGTTGCACACAGGTGACATCGGTTACATCGACGATGACGATGAGTTATTCATCGTTGACAGGTTAAAGGAACTTATCAAATACAAAGGGTTTCAGGTGGCTCCGGCTGAACTCGAAGCCCTTCTTCTCACTCATCCTAACATCTCTGACGCTGCCGTCGTTCCGTAACTCTCTCGTCTCACTTTAATCTCTTCTATACTAAGCATATGTAATATCTTCTAATTAATCATAAATTTCAGAATGAAGGATGAAGCGGCCGGAGAAGTACCTGTGGCATTTGTTGTGAGATCAAATTCTTCCATCGACACAACCCAGGATGAAATCAAGAACTTCATCTCCAAACAGGTGGTGTTTTACAAGAGAATAAACACAGTATTCTTCGTTGATGCAATTCCCAAGTCACCCTCAGGCAAAATCTTGCGTAAGGATCTACGAGCAAAGCTAGCAGCACCAGCAGCTGCATCACAATGATGTAACTTCAACCAATCCTACAATACGATGTTCTCTTTTTTATATTTTACAATGTTCCCAACAACCTTCAACAAGACATAAGCAACAGCGATTATTGAGAGCCTTCATCCTCTGTGTTACGTATTTTCTTGTACCTTCGTTTGTAACAGCAGTGTATTATCTTCTGTATAAATTTCATTCCTTCAACAATTTTCACCCTTTATAATAGCAAAATATTTTTTTAAGCAATATTCTATTTTTGTAGTTGGGAAATTTAAATAAACTCGTGTTTTCTATATTTTAATTTTAATTATGAACAAAAATCATCGACATTAATATTTTGTCTAACGCTTATAAATATCTCGACCACGTGATAGGCTTATTATTGTCCCATAACTGGTTATATATCAATATCAACCCACTTGCACCTCCCTGAGACAAAATGTAAAAATTCATTCTTGCATATTTTGCAATTATATTCCGTGAGATAAATTATTTCGAGGTTAATGTTAGAAATGATTTAACCATACATTTAATAAACAAATGTTTTAATCCATATAGCGTGTAGTTTTTATTAATGCAAATGTATTTTTATTCTCTTCAAAATGTAATTGTGTCTTCCCTGTAGAAACTTGAACCCATTATTTACCTTAATATATTTAATAAAACAATTTATATAGCCATGAAAAATTTGTAAACATTTCTAAGAATGTTTTTGATTAATTACTATATATTTCAAATATTTGCAGTAAATAATTTTCAAAGTAGTAGGTTCTAGAAAATTATGGTTCTTAAAATTTCTTCATTATGAACTCACCACTTGATAACCAAGGAGTTATAAGATAAAGTAATATCGTTTTGAACACATGAGATTTTTATCTGGAGTTTTATCTAGCCTAGTCTAGTTTTATTTGGAATGTGATTTCAGGTTTGATTATTTTAGTTTGTGTTTAAAATACTATATAATAATGTTACTTTTTACTTTCTTAAAAATTATAATTAATTTATAAAAGAGGAATCGTTTCTTAAACCTATTTCGACATCATGCTAAAAAAAGATCACGACTTAATTTAAGTTATAATTCAATTTAAATCACAATTATTTTTACTTGAATGACCTTTTAGACTGAAAATCCATGTTAACGACTTAAGAGTGACCCAATTCAAATTGGGTTCATTAGGTTTTGGAGTGAGCATCATCAACTACCACCACCAAGCAAGCAAGCAGTTCAAAAGTCAATAGAATGGTAATGAAACTTCAGAAATCCTTTTCTCAGTGAAGGAATCGGATGAACTACTTTCACCGCTGAATTACAGTCACATTCCAAATTTCCAATACCCAATTCTAAAAAACTGATGAAAAAAGGATGAACCCTTCAATAATCTCAAAAGGACACTGCAAACAAGAAAATGAAAGAAAGCTTAACAGTGATTGGTTACTTTCGACGTGATTCATTGGAGATATGAAGGCCCACAGGCTACAAAGATTTTATGGTGAATGAATTAAAACTATGAAAAATAATACAGGAAACATACTTTCAAAATTCAATATATAATACAAGGCTGAAAATTTCCAGTACAACAAATTGCTCGTGGTCACTTAGGGGTTTCCAGGTCATGTTGAAAGCAGGTCGAAGGTTTTCTTGAACCCTTCCGAAATCCATGCTTCCTACGGTTTTTGGCACAGAAAGTGGAACATTGACAAGTATCACACCTACTCTAAATATTTAGTCATTACCTGTACCAGATTCCACAAACAGAGCATTAGAACAGGCCCTAACCATATATGTCAAATAAACAGCCAAACATAATCCTAACTAAGGTTCACTTTTTTATTAGCAAATAGCCTCATGTAGAACTACAAATCATGGCTACACAAATCGAACATGATTAGATATCGAGTCAAAATTGATTGATGTGAAACTCCAAAAAAATGGACATCCTAATACCATATCCAGAGGATACACTGTATTAACCAAATTTGAGGGCCCCAACCTTTTACTTCTATCAAGATCTTAAAGATTAAGAACAATGCAACGTATATTATGCAAAGATAAATTCATTACATGGACCTGATAAACAAACTACAATTGACAACATGATGTGTCATGTGACTAAATTATTCGGGTTCAATGACTTCGGGCTTGCAGAGCAAAATTCAAGATACAATTGTTTGTGAGGGGGGATGAGGAGGGGGGCTGTTCTATTTATCCAAAGCTTTTGGAAAGAAATTCCCCTAGCTAGTTGAATGATTCTAGAATTTTATCTTTTCAACAAAATCATTTCAAACTGATTAGGCAATAATGAACAATCATACCAGAAAATAAAAATATTATACAAATTCGTCAGTATGTAACCCTGTTCAGGAGAAATGTGGAACTGCCAAATCCACTTTTAGTATAACATGTTCTAACTAGAGAGATGACATGTTCTGAATCTGGAAGGGTCCGAGTTCTAATATCCAGATGTTCGTATCGTGTAACAAGATATATAAGTATCTTGAGAAGGGGAAGAGAGAGGTAGGCAAATAAATAAAGTCAAAAAAAAAAAATTAAGCAAGCTTGTTGTGCAAAGAGAAATGGAGGAGATTCATCTATATTCTTCCTCGTTATGTAATTATTGCGAAAGTATGCAGTATACTCCAAGTAACTCACCACTTTTAATAGGGTCATCATGTACAAAAAAACTGGCAGCAACTATAAGATAGCACAGCACAAGCATCAAGCCTTTAAAATAATTTGAGGTTCCTTCCTGCAAGTAAAAACAAATTAAAATGGTTGTCAAACACATTAATAATAGTGATGATAACATTCCATACAATGGAATGAAAAACTGATGCCTAACATGGATTCCAATAATATGTTTCTCTCTCTGTGATGTCAACTTAAAATTGACACATTTATAAAAGGTTATATTATTGAGATTTAATTGAATTTTCAGTTCCCATTATACAGGGTAATTTTCTTTTAGTCCCTGTCATTAACTCTAACTGCGATGATGTCATCACACAACACTTCAACAAATTATCAACTCAACAATTATGAAATCATTAAAAGTGTCACGTGAACTTGATGTCATAGTCAAAGACTAAAAACAAAAAAAAAGAAAATCATAATTTTGATTTATTTCAAAAGATGGAGGTATGGTTGTTTGGACGATTTATATAGAAGGGTCATTAACAAGAAGTTGACCCCTCTATCGCGGGCAACTTGTTTCGTCTTCACAATGTAGGAGGAACAATATGTTTGAGCTTGTATGCGTCTTCAAATGTGAGAGGTTCAAGAATTTTTATACTGGAGAACGCCGTTTGCACATATTTTATATATGCTTTTCTTTTTAGGAAGAGAAAGTCATTTTACTTTTAAGACTTATTATTTCACAGACCAATTTGCACAACTCAATTTAGAAATTTTTTATCTAACTTGTTTTACAAGATTTTAAGAATGTTTTGAATATAGTGAAAATAATGTATGGAATTAATTTCTCTTATGTTGAATATTCACATGGGATATTCTATTTATAATAGAAGAAATATAAACTAAACTCAAAATTTAATAAGGAATAATAATAAATTAACTAAAGACAAAAAATAAAGATAAGATATCAATAATGTAATATATCTAACACTTTTTATATTTCACTCTACAATAAATTAAAACATAGGATCTTAAGCTTGACTAAACACCATTAAAAGAGATCTAGCTTCCGACCATCAATTGCTTATAAGTTGGGAAACAATAACAACCACTGCCAACACAATTTACAGGTAAGAAATCAATACCTGCATCATAAACGCAACTACCAACACGGTGATAAAAAGCGTGGCAGTCTCAAAGAGTTGAAAATTCAAGTCCATTTCTTTTCCCATGCACCATCCAATAACCACACAGAAGGGGATCTGCAATTTTCAAGAAAACAAGCATCATTAACTTTAGCAATGATCTACTAATTTTGAAAACATTATAAACTCTAGCCCATTTCTTTTAACAGGATAGTTTATTCACGAAAAGATGCACTAAATGTATACTCCAAATAACCATTTAATAACAGTTCAAGGCCATACCACAAACATAGATATCTGTGTAGACGATCCTATGGCAACTCCAATAGTAATATCCTGAGGAGTGATCGAATCCATTAACAGATCAACAATATTCATAGAATGAAGAGTAAGCTTTGGAAGCCACTTACAAGCTTGTCCTTTACGGCAAACATGATGGCACTGGCATGTTCTGCAGCGTTGCCAACAATTGGAAGCAAGATGACAGAAATAAAAGCCATTGACATATTTAATGACTTAGATGCACCCTGTAAGAGACCAGAAATATTAACGTTTGTCTGTCAACAAGGACAGGAAAAACAGATATTTTGTAACAGCACTTGATCCAGATAATTAGATTAGTACAAATAAGGCTATTGGGCCAATATAGTATATATCACCACTATTTAAAATCTTATTAGTGGATTGCAATATATCTCTTTTTACTTCTACCAAAAGTTCAAAGCAGAATCGAAGGTTGTTATCCCTTGTGACTTGACCTGATCACTTCACTGTTTCCATTGCATAGTTCCAAAAATAAGTAATTCCTTTTTTGTTCAATCTAATTAGTATCAAGCCATTGCTTTTACTCCGTAACTTTTTAAGTTGTTATATTAAATAGTATTATAGTACTTAACTATGTTAAGAGCTGTTGAGATGAGCTCGTTTGTCACATGACCTAAATATTATTAGTATAAATAATTATTAGTTTAAATAAGATTTTGTTTTTTGATTTGATATTTGGCTTTGACCAGGTCACTTCCGCTAAAATTAAGGTGAAACTAATCCTGCCAGGGCTGTCACAACTATTAAATAACAAGGAGACCATCCCATCAATTACATGCTTTAGGGTTCAAACTTGTTGGCAATTAAGATTGTCATTTAACGAATTTGCAGTTTTTCACTTGCTTGTAAGTTTGGTTAAAGTTTGCCTGTGTTAAAAAAGAGGTAGTTGTTGGTGTGGCTCATGATATAAACTTCTAGCTTAGCTCATGTAGTTGTTGGAAATAGCAGCTATCATTTTTAGAAAACTCAATTAGTCCTAATTCTTTAAAGCCACATTGGAAATGAAAAAATTGTTGATGTCAAAAGAAAAGGAGTTGTTAAAGTTGAAAAAAAAAATCAAAGTTTTTTGAGTATGGGACAAATCCTAGAAAGGAATAACTCCTTGTGTTTTAAAAAACATGAGTTGCATCATATTTGACCCTTTCAGATGTGAGCTATGTCCACTAAAATGGAAAACAAGATTTCCAACAGAATGGAAGGATAAAAGACATGCATTCTATTTTACATGAAGCTGGAGATTTGAAAAAAAAAAATACCACTTGAGGAGAAATCAAGCATCTTTGGCCAAAACAAATATGAGGAAGAGAAAGACAAACTCTTTGAAAATTCCAGGATTTATATTGAATATTTTTTCAAGGGTCAGGGAAGCTGCAACAATTATGGCCATCTCTTTGGCAAATACAGGAGACAAATCCTTAAATTGGAAAAACTTTGTCCGGATTATCATATTTCTTCTTATCAAGTCAACTTTCAGAGTCAGAGTACAATGTTGATAATGTTGTTGCAACTGCCATCGTTCAACTAATACCAAAAGCTAAGGTTCTTGAAGATAAAAAATTGATTAAGATGATTACAAGTATTTTGATCCAGGGGATACAACATTCCCTATCGTAAGGTACTTTGAAGTATAAATACATTAAAACTTTGTTTTGAGCTCGGTAGGTCCTTTTAAATCCCAAAAAATCCTCCGTATCTTATTCCAATTTAATCATCCAAGTTGTATCTCTTGCGTGATATCATCTACATTAATTTCTCCATCATTTTGTAACATTGATCACATATAGTTAGAACCTAAGGTACATATCCAATTTACCTAAGACATTTTCCTCTCTTTTTTCCTGAAAAACTAAAATGCTTATATATACTACCAAGTTGCTTAAGCACAAACCCTTCGGTTGCAATGTCTATCTCCAATGATCAAAATTATAATACAAGTCAACTAGTTATCTACTATCCTGCTACAACCTTTTTTAGGGGTGGCTAGTTCATGCCACTATTGAGTACTAGTGGTTGCAAGAGTGTAAGACCTTAAAAGGCTCCATTTTGTTTCTTAGATTTCTCTAGTTGCCCGCATTCCACCACCAAGAACCATTATGTATTGGTTCAAAGTCTTTTGATTCACCCATGATTGCTTTAGAAATTTTTCTAACTTTATTAAACATCTTTTTCAGAAGAAATTATGCCTTTATTATAAATTACCTTCAATATTTTTTCTTAAAGGTCGTATGTTTATCACCCTTGAGCTGTCACCACGTGATTCTTGGATTAGTAACTTACTTTCTATTTATGGCTCTATAAATGAACATCAAAGATCAAGACCTTATATTGCTTAGCAAGACTCTTTTTTGGAACTATCTTGCAAACTCTTGTTCTAGAGCACCTTTCCAAAAGATATCAACAAATAAAATGAAAGCATAATTAAGAAAAATATATAAAGGGCTCAAACTAAAGATTCCAAGAGAATAGAGTCTTTGGTAGTGCAATCATAGTAATTAATGATCAAGAAGTTTTGAAATGATATAGATATACCTCTATGGTATCTACAAGGTATCCAGACAATATAGACATCCATGCTGTCAAAATAGCAAGCCAGGCTATTGCCTCCCATTGAGTTAATTCAAGTTCTTCTTCCTCATCAGAATTTTCACCATCATCTCCTTCCTACATTATAAAGCAAAAAGATTATATGCAAATGCACTGTTGAATGATTTAGAAAAAAGCATTCAATAGGAACCAATTTACTCACGTAAATTCCTCTTTATTTCGAAATATATGTAATGATTTAATATTCTGATCAACTTTAGAAATAATAAAACCATTGTAAACACCGCCAGAGGAGTGAAAACACAAAAATATAAAACTTTTTCCTTTTCTAATACATGCAAAAATAATGCACCCAGACTGACATCTATAAAAATGTGAAGCCACGTTCATGGTAAAGTAGCAGATCTTGGACAGGGAAGTCATCCCCCAACTTCTTATACTTATAAGATTTTCATAATATTCTCAAATACACGTTAAAGTTGTCTATTTCTTACTTATTAACTATAAAGCACAAAGCAGGGACTCTTGCATGGACATCAACACTTAACACCACTAGAGTCTAAAATATAGGATACCACCAGGAAACCGCGTTCACACGTGCACAAAGAGAGACTCTAACAAAATAATATAGTAATAGATCTAAATTGATGGTATTTTCACTTTTTTAAACCAACCTTGTATGTTTTTTCCTATTATAAAAAGCCTAAAAAATGGGAAGAGACAATATTTTTATTATTTCACATTATATTTGAAGTTGACTTGTGTAAAAGTTAAAAAAATTAATATTCTTGAAAAACATTAGGTTTGGCAACCGGTGTTGGCTCAAGTGTTGTTGTGTAGACTTACAAGTGTCAAAGCCAATAAAATATAAATTTTAATTGGAAACCTACCTAGAAGTGTTTCGTGTCTGCAAGACAACACTTTGAACAAGAGAGATATTCCTGCTTTATAGACTATTAATGATTTTAAGTCGTTGAAAGAACATAGAGCATAACACTAATATCAGGTAAACGAAGTTGTTTATGATTATTATTATTATTATAACTGTTATTATTATTATTATTATATAAAATCTTACATTAAGATTTTACTTTAAATTTTATCTTTTGATAGCATTAGCTCTTTATGAATTATTTTAAACATTAATAACACTTTCCTCATGTTAAGCATTTTATTAAATAAGTACCTTTTCAAACTATTCGTTATTTTGCCTTTATCAAACTAATTTTTTGTATAACCTTCGTATACTCGTCGTATACAAGGAAACTTATATAATGTGACTTAAATCTGTAAATATGTCTTGCACGTGGGTTTTTCAAGCAATTTTTCATATAAACTCTGATTTTTTTTTTCTACAAGAAATTTCAGCAAACTTTGCTAAGATTTTGCAGAAAAATATTATCTCCTCAAATTTGTTGAAAATTTCACAACACTTTTTTTGCGTATTCATACAAATTTTCTTTTGTATAAAATACAAAAAATTCTATTCAGTAGCAAAAACAGAAATAGAAGTCTTAAAAAACAAACTTCGAAGGTGCTAATAATAAATTAAAGATATTTTAATATCATAAAAAGAAATTGACTAAGAAAGTAGTTAATATTTGAATAGTATAATGAAATACTAAAAATCACCCATAAGGAGTGATATTATCATGACAGTTTCATTTAATTTAAACATTATAAACTTTATTATTTGACCCTTACAATGTCTTTAGACTTTATTATACAAACTCTACCACTGCATGAGCAAGTTGTAAAGGAAGTTCGGTCACCAATTAGATTTAAATACATAGTCTGTTTTGATGAAACAAAATAATGGTTGTGGCTGTGTTTCCCATTGTCTTCGGGAGTCTACCAAAATTTGACTGAGGAGCTAAACCTCACACCATGCCAATGTAGTCATCTCTCCCAGTTCTTCATTTTTCAAAATATCTTCCACTCGCTATTCTATTGGTAAAATGCTTAATTAAATAAAATACTTTAATCTGACAGTTGAAACAAAAACACGTTTCTTTCTTATTGTGTGTGTGTGTGTATATATATATATATATATATATATATATATATATATATCTTTAAACCACCAAGGGTCTACGGGCAAAATGGTGACTGGTAAATGTGTAACACCAGTTAACACAGGAAAACGACAATGACCGGATGATTAAGTAATCGACCATAGTTGTGACTACTAACAGGTGGCAAACACATTTATCTCCTCCAATAGTTGAAAACTCAAAATATCTAATTGCAACTATGCGGCTTACTCTCCAAAGAGAAAGAAAATGAAAACAAAACATGGATAGGCTTCACCCCAACCACATCACATGGTGCATGCCACGGTAATTATACATCATAAACATGAAGAAAAAGCAACAAAAGAACTAACCTCATTAACTGGAGTATAAACATTTTGCTGACTTCTAAGTTGAAAGAAAAGGTAGCTTGCATATGCCACCAGCATTATGCAGCTGCTAAATCTTGATAGAGACAACACTGACTTCCCTTCATGAACTTCTGAGTGAGTAAAGTAAAGCACAGCAGGAAACAGAATTCCCATTACAGCCATCAAGAGTAACCCAGAATTGACAATGGCAGCTGCCTGTTGCAGAGGCAAACTACAGTGTAAAGTCTGTAACAGAAGAAGGACAAAAACGCAAAGAGACAATTACATGCACTAACTTTCACTAAGATCATGGAAGGTACCTTGTCAAAAACCTGTACTTTTTTGTAGTGGGCAATGCCACCAGTAAAGAAAGCACAGCCAAGAACCAGAAGCATATTTGACAGGATAGAACCGAGTAAAGATTGCTTCACAACCCTCATCATATTGCTTTTCAACGCGTAAATGGATATAATCATTTCAGTTGCATTGCCAAATGTGGCATTAAGCAGACCCCCAACTGCGCAGACCAACAGACGTCAATTCAATTCACCCGTATTCCATGTACTTCAATACAAGCTTACACGCATACAAGGAACTAGTACAATAAACGATGCGTTACTTTGACGGTATGCGTTACTCGTTCTCAACATAGTGTTTCATGTCATCAATCAATCACAAACCATGACTAGTTATTGAACATAGTGAGAAGGTCAAGTAAGATAGACTAGGTCGTGCTGTACTATTGACCAAAAAGCAACCTTAGCTTAGATGACATATATACAACACTAGTTACTATAAAAGGTAGAGCTATACCTGTGGGTCCCGTATAGAAGGCAAGCTGCCTGGATCAAGGATTGGGAAATCGAGCATGTTAGCGATAGATTAGAGAGAAGAGGAAGTAAACGGGATTAGATTAGCATAGATTTGAGTAGACGCGTAAGACTTACTCGGTGGTATAACCGAGACGTTCGGCCAAAGGAGTAATACCCAATAACGTGAAGAAGAAGACCCATCCTTGGTGTCCAGTGAGATAATGCAGTAGAATAGCAAAAGGACCAAACGGAAGCAAGATGTTGATCTTGGCCTTAATTAAGACGAAATATATACTCCTGCTGATGCGTCTAATGTTGAAGGCGGAGGAGGACCGTAAATCGACAACGGTGGTCTCGAAATTGAAGGGGCGGACTTTGGAGGCGGATGGGGAAGAGGCGAAGGGAGTTTGGTCGTCGTCTTCGTTAAGGTTGTCGAAAGGATCGCGTTCTATCTTCTCCTCGAGTGAACCCATCTGCGAAGCAGAGAAGAAGATAGCACAGATCCAGCAAGATACGAAAGGATGACAGAACTGAGCTGCACAGCTTAGGGTCAAATCTAGGGATGTAGATGTGACGATGAGTAAGGAAGAAGCAGCAGAAGACCAAACTCAGAAATGAGAACGACGATGTGATAGCACACCATTCAAATCAAATCATTTCCTGTTCGCGTTTGATGGCCGGCAACTACGCTCTGTCTGGCAAGTCACCAGTCACACCTCCGAACCTTCTGCGAAATCTCCTCTCTCTCTCTCTGTCTTTCTTTCTCTCTCCTCGTTAAAATTAAAATTATTTATATATTTCCATGTCCAATCTCAATGTCTTTCGTTTTTCCTCCCGCCTCCACGTGTCTTTCATCCTTAAATAAATATCAAAATTTTCTCAAATACCCATATTTATCTGCATTTTGTTCACAGCGTTAAAATGCCAACAAAAATGTAATAAATAAATAAACTATATTTCAAGTACCGTGAAGTTTCTATCAACTTAATTCATCTGAAAAGCTAACTTTTGTACTTTGACTGTAGGTCACGGAGGGATGGAATTTACTGTGTATCAACAGTAAATTATATTTTAACTGATGATAATTTTTTATTGTTTTCACATTTTATATTTAAATATTAATTTAATATATTACTGTTTACGTGTAATAAATTTTCTTGTGGTGGAATTTTAAACAGGATTTTGTTTTTTAAAATATATGAATTACAAGCACTGTAGAAAAAAAAAATGTATTATCTAAATAATATAGTTATATAGTTGTTTAGAAAATGGTGTTTAAAAAATGTATACAAGTTCATACAAGTTCTATTTTTCTCCTTCGTTTAAGATGTAATCAAATAGTAAATAAAATAATTATCTCAAGAAAGTTTATAAGGTGGATAACAAATATTTCTAAATTTATAAATTTAATATTTACCTCTTAAATTTCTCTTCAGATTTTTATTAAAATAAAACTAAATTATATACTCGAAATTATTAAGATTGAAGATAATCATTTCACCATGGATAAGCGGCACCTACTTGAAGATTCTCTCCTGTGTTGACAATAATCATTATAATTTGAATCGTGGTGCATCCGAGTGATTACAATATTTTGAATTTTCCAGATAAAATAATTATTGTCACACCTCATTTAATATCCCTCAGTGGGATACACGTGTCAGCCGTCCGGTCTTCCCTGGTAAAGTGGGAGACCAACTCTGTCAAGTTTTTAATTTTCTTCCTTCGTGATCCGTGTAGCAGCAGCAGAACTGTGAACTTTCAGGAAGTGGAAGTCAGGTGGCACGCTGGAAGTGGGCCGAGCGTGCTAGGTGGAGGCAGTATTTAAGGTAAGATGAAAAATTCTGACGTCACTTTTCCCATGCAATCTTCATCTTCCTCAAACTCAACTTTCTGAAAATCTCAAATCCTCCTCCTTCTCTCTAAAACCTCCCAACCTTCTCTCTAAAATCCTAACCAATCTACTGTTCCGATCATCATTCAGATCACGTCTGAAGACTCCTGGTGCTTGTCCCTTTCACTTGAACCGTTCGGTTTCAGTTTGCATCCGGTAAGTTCCAAAGACTTCGTTATTGACTTAAGCTTTCTCACTTCCTGCATGCATGCACCATTAAAGCTTGCATGTACCTATGAAACCATTTCTCTGAACCTACTTTTGGTATTTGACTCTAGACCTTGGGAAACTTAGAAGAGATAATTGCTACCAACCTACTTTCGAAGTCTTAGCTGGAATTAGAGGTAAGGGAAGCTTATAAAGTTTAATTATAATTTCTCTGTATGGTTTGAATGTATGCCTGATTTAATGTATGTTTGTTATCTAAAGTAGTTTGTTTGATTTCTTATGATTGAAATATGGTATGTTGTTGTATGAGTTGTATGATAATTATGAACTATAAATTTTGCACTGATGTGAGTATGTATAAAACTTAGAGAAAATATGAATCTGAGATCGAAGATCATTAGGACCGTCCGGTCCTCCCTTTTTCCATTCGGTCTGTTCGGACTGATCGGCCTAGTGTGTTTATTAAACTTAGTTGGTTTCCTTTAAATGTTTTATTGATAGTTACTTAAGAACGCCGGACATAAACCTAGCGTTCGACCTTACAAGTGTTCGGCCTTAGGCTGACACTTAAATTGTAAAATATGCAAATCGGATATTCCTTCTTTTGAAACCGTTCGGTCACTTAGTGACTGAATGGTCTAGTAAGCTTTTGTTTATTGAAATGTCCGGTTTGTGGACTAAAGTTCTTTTACCTCTTTAAAGAGTTTCTCCTTTCTTATTCCGTCTGTTTGAGAAGTGTCCGGTCATAGACCAACCTTCGACCATGATTTGTACTTGTTTTATAATATTCTTTGCCAAACCGTCCGGATGACTATCACTTATAGTCAATCCTTTGGGTTACGGTCTTATTCCTTTTCGGACCATTCGGCCAATCGTTTGACATTCTTCTGTTGTTCAGTCTCACCACTTATTTAAATTCTTGGTACTCAGTTTCCCATTTCGATTAAACCGTTCGGTCACTATTAATTATAATTCAGTCTTTGGTATTTGGTACTTTTCTTAACATCCTTACAATTTGGAAGTGATAATGAACCTTGATTGAATGTGGCTGAGTAAGGGAATTCCAATGGAGGAATGTCTCATAATTGATTGGTGTAGTATGACCATGACTAAGGCTCAGGTTCTAACTCTATCCTGATATTCCGTGATTACACCTTCTCAAGTAAAGAAGGGTAACTCATGCGTGGGAATGGCAGGAGGTCCTTTAGCCTCAGGGTATTTCTATACCGAGGTGGTTCCACTGGACTAACCTCGGGTGGCGGTCTGATGAGTGTATCCCAACCAGGTCCACCCGGGTGTAAAGAGCGGCGAGCATACATAGTCATACCGTCTAGACAGAGTCTAAAGATGTGCATATGTTGATTTTGGTGTTAATAATCTGTAATTATGATTGTGTTTGGGAGATGTGTTTATATTTTTAAAATACATGAATATGATTAATTAAATTTACACAAGCTTACCCTTTTCTGTTGTGTTTTGTCTATGTTGTCGTTCGGTATCCGACCGTTCGGTTATTCTCTTCATTGCAATGATCATCCTTTTGGGATGTGAGCAGAGGATACATTAAAAGCTACTTTGGAAGACACTCTGGAGGATGCTGTGCAGGCTGAGCAACCTGTGGAGGCCGTACCTGAAAGCTATGCAGACCCATCCGGCCTTTAGACTAGTTTATTTTATTTTCTTTTAGTTAACTAGCCGTCCGGTTCTGGTTTTGTAAAACCGTTCAGTCTATTTTGTAAATACTGTATTTAATCTTCCTGTTGTACAGTTTTAAATTTTAATGATATTTTCCTATCTCTTTCACCTCTATGCTTATTCACTACTATTCTCCTTTATTGTTTATGTTAACTCCTAAAATGAATTATAGCTTTGGTTATACTTATTGAGATGTTACAATTATTATATATGTATTATAACATATATAATAATGATAGCAAAAAAAAATCCTTGTTCTTTAGAGGCACTTTCTCCTTCCAAATCTTATAAGTTTCTTTCCGTACCTCAAAAAAAATTTCCTTTTATCTTTTTCTGAATTATAAAATCTTAAAATAAAATATAACTTTCAGATTATACAATCCATTTTTTTTTTTAAAGAAAAAGTGATGTTTTAGATTATATAAAAGAGTCGGATTACATAATTAAAAAGAGCAAAATAGAAATATTATTCATATGGAGAGGTTTTGGAAGTGCAGGAAGAAACTACATTCTTTTCATTGGATAATTCATAGGAAATTTAACAGGCCATAATATTTTGGGTTGGAATCCTCTAAACACAATGAAGCTAAGAACTATATTACTCTTATGCAGAATACGTAAAATCTACCATTAAAACAATAAAGAAAATATTTCTCATCGATGATAATGGGCGATAAGGCATACACTTACATAACCTAAAATATATTAAAACTAAATGATGACCTTACAAGTATAATCATCTTCTTTTAGAGAATATAAATATAAACTAAATAATAATATTATTTTGTATATTATAAATGAAGTTTAAATCACCATATATAAATAGGACTGTGACAGAGTACAGCCGCTACTTCTGATTTTACTAATTCCTTTTAATTTAGCTCTTTCAGACAGAATGAAATTTATGTTTTGTTTCTCTAATTTCTCACGAAAACTTCAACTAGTAGTTGCATTATTATGCTAAAATGTTGTGATTACATCACCAAAATACTTACACGGATTCATTGACTATGGTCCGGCTAGGTGCCAATTGTAAACTTAGGTTCGGTTAGGTACCAATGTAAGGCCCACGAATGGCCACTGATGGACCATATGAATATCTCCATTCTCCACAACATAAGCATCTATCCTGCTCAACCCCGTTTTCTAGAGTACAAAATTTGCAAGACCAAACTTTGAACTTGGAAACACCTTTCCGCATTTCTGTTCCACAGGCTTCGCATAGCAATGCTAATGGCTGCAATACACCAGATCACCACCACAAATAATTCTAGTCAATGCGTGCAAGAGCATATTTCCAATCACATTTAAATTTACCAAATAATAGCATTATTATTAATAACACAAAAGACCTCAGCAGACAAAGATTTTAGTCCCTGCGCAGTGAGTTAACATAATATAACCAACAAACACTAGATCAATGTGTTTTTGGGAATTTCAGGGGTGCTACAAAGCATAGAAACTCCTCTATAAAGCTCACGCATTTTTCAGATAATCTCAACTTAATATGCTTTTCAAAGTTGGGTACATAGTTGCCTAGGTACAATTTCTCCAAGTGAACAGGTTTAAACATTATTGATCAGATTCTTATAGTTATAAAATGACTATAGAAATCAAGTGATGGCACATGTTGATCAATACAGATTGAAATACCGGTTCAAAATTAAAGGCACAGGTGAAAAGGGTAGAGCCTTACCTAATCATCCCTATAATCAAAATAGCAGGCTATATACATAGGTTAATCAGTAAACAAATTGACACTAACCTTTGTGTACAGCATATATTGTTTTCTTTATGCCAAAACATCGTGTACACATCTAACAACCTACTTCATCAATATGGTAGAATGACCTTTAATTTCATTAATCAAGTTTGGCCTCCAGCAAGACAACTTGAAAATTTGAAGAGCTTATGAAACTAGTGTCCAGGCACTGTTGAATTATCCTTTTCATTCTGCTAGGCATGCTGATGTTGGATGGGCGGATACAGATTGGAAATTTTCAAGTTAATAAGATTATTGTTTTTCTTGATTGAATACAGTAATGAAATAGAACATTGTACATACATAATTTAATATTAAATGAAATCAAAACGAGAACTACTTTATACAATCTATCAATTCATTATTATAGAAGCATACCAAATTGTACCTTATTTAACAAAGTGCAAGTGTTGCACTGCCATTTTGCTCCCTCAAATGTTTCCTTGGCTGTTGCAGATTGGATAGCCGAAGTTTGAATAGATCTTGCAGAAGCTTCACTAGAACTTGTATTCTCCCTTATTTGAGACTCACTCCTTTGAGACTTTGACCCACACCACTTGTCATCGTGCAGTCTCCTTTCAGCAGCCATGGCAGCAGCTTGTATTGGACTCAGAGAAGACTTAATATTTGTATCACCACCTAAATACTGAGGTCCTGAAGGAAGCAAAGCTCCATGACGTGCTCTGCTTTCAGCAGCTGCCAATGCAGTCCGGCGAAGTGATAACAAAGGCGGTTGCTGGGAGGACCCACCTAGACGTCTTCCATAAAGCTCAAATCCTTTCCCAGTGTTATTAATCCCTTTGACCATCAGTTCTTCACATTCCTACAGCAGAATAGGGGTTGAACTAAAAATACTTATTATCTATGACCAGTGCCAATAAGGATGTGCGTATATATACAAAGATAGCAAGTCAGCAGAAACAATATATTCATAAACAATTATCAGCACATCATGCGAAAATAAGGATTCCACTTTTTATATAGGCAATGTAATCTGACGAGTCTTCCTTTTAAATTTCATCGATACATGAAATATTCAATTAGGTAAACTACTTAAAGAAATGGGTGCTTATCTACCAGGATAACTTTGTGTGAACCATAAATTTATGCTAAATTTTAGAACTAAGGGACTACAAATATAAATTGATAGAGAGCAACACATAATTACCCTTCTGATTTCATCCAAAAGGTTATAAAACTGAGCATTATGGGGACCATGTTCATTATGGCAAAGCTCGTGCAACATGGTATCGAGAATCTGCTCATATGGGAAGAAATCCCAATCGCAGTTTGGCCTCCGCAGTCTTATCTTTATTTCTGCACCCGGTCCTATATTTAACCCTAAAAGTGATGGATTGGCAGGGCTGCACACCAAAATTTTAGACGACTAATACTAACACAAGAACATAGCATTTAAAAAAGTAAAAGGAAGGGATTTCAATACTCAAGTACCAGAATTCAGAAAGAACATTGACTTTCCATTTCCTTTTTCGCATTATCGGTTGAACCTGCTTAGCTACCTTTTCAAGAATCTTCCTTGCTTCATCTTCTCCGATTCTTTTTAGCGGCTTGATTTCCCAGACTTTGTTAAGATCATTAAGATCCATGCTAGCATAAGAAAAAGGCTCCTAAGCTTTGCTTCGTTCAATTCTTACGCTCTTTTGATCCTTGTTTGTTACTCTTATCTCTAACATTTTCCAAACACAAATATTAATTAAATATAGATAATTACGTCGATTTCAATGATTGAAATTTTAAATTTTGAACAAAAACTCTTAGCTCTAACACCATTTAATTTTTTAGTCGGATTTTTATTGTTGGATTGCGAATTAATTTTGAATTGATTATTCGAATTATAGATTCATATTAAATTGATATTTTTTAAAAAATTCAATTTTAATTTTGAACAAATGAAATAAACATATTAAATCCTAGAAATAATAATTATTTTTAAAGTAATTTAATTATAATTTTAGTAAAAAAAATATCATTTAAAAAAATATACATTTAAAAATCTATAAATTATAAAAATTCACATTACATTTACGTGAAATATTCAAAAATTTATAATTATTTTTTATTTACTAGAATATTAATCTTTTAGTTAATATTTGAGAGAGTATGAATTGATAATTTTTTTAGGAGACGGTGCTATTGTTTGAATTTAACTTGGATAAGTTGAGTAAAAGTGTTTGGATTTACAAATAATTTGAGAGAGTATGAATTGATAATTTTTTTAGGAGACGGTGCTATTGTTTGAATTAAAGAAAATATGATATGATTTAAATAGATCTGAAATTAAAGTTTGTTTGTGATGGTAGATATGATTGATTAAAAAATGTTTCAATAAATAAAATTAGATAATTATAATTTTATCTTTTAAGATAAGATTTAAATTTAAATATAAATAGTGGAAATAATTATAGTATTAGTTTAAAAATGTTCTTTATAGTTAAAAACAAAAACTGGAAAGATAAAATTAAAAGACAATTGTGTGAATATATTTAATTACATTTTTTAAATAATAATTTGTATATTATTATTATAAGTATTTTTAACATTATAGCTATAACAATAATTAAGTTGTATTATTTGAGATATTACAAAATGATAATGATAATATTATTTATTAATAAATTTTTATTATTGTTATATATATATATATATATATATATATATATATATATATATATATATATATATATTATTCTCGTTCGTTTTGGTATAGACTAACCCGAAAACAAAAGCTCTAATTTGTCATTTACTAAACATAACTATTTAAACTTTACATTTTGATATTTATACTTAAAAGTAATTTATATGACTTTTTACACAAAATATATAAAAACTAAAAAATATAATTTCGAAGCATAAAGATTAAAATCGAAAATTTGTTAATTATAAGAATTTCAAAATATGAAAAATGTCACGATACCAAATTGGAAAAGAAAAGAAAAATACGAAGGAAGTGCTAACTTATTTTCGCTGTAAAACAAGTCCAGTTTTGATTTTTAAACTAATGTTTTAATTTAGTTGATATTATCAACTTCTAATTATACGTTTGTTTGTTTTTTTTTTTTTTTTGCCTTAGTCTGTTTTAAAATGAAATACATCGTATTGTGGCATATAAAAGTGAATGCATTTTGGAAAAAAAATATAATTTTTTAATAAAATTGTTATGCGTATGAAAAAGTATAATTACATGTAGACAAAGAGATTAAACGCGGTAGTAGGTGGTGGTGGAGGTGGAGCCATGCAAGTTCCAGCCAAAACCGAGTTACAGTTACACAGAATTTGGAGCTGATAAACTGAATCCATGGGCTGGATTGATATGTAAATATATTTATAAATCATATAGTTGTTTTTATAATAAATATATTGATATGTAAATATATATTTATAGCGATGATTTTTATAATAAATTATTTTAGTTTTATAATAAATCACAGCTGCTTAATTATTAAAATATATTAATTTCTATTTAGCAAAAGATTGGAATTTAAATGCTATATTCCAAAAAAAAAAAAATAATAAAAAAACAAATTTTCCGACATTTAGAGGTATAAAACTGCTTCATCATTAATGGTTGTCACCTCATCTACCTACTTTTTTATGCCTTTTTAATGTTATATGTACTTTTTTTTTATAGTTATTATATATTAGATTTATTTTTCGATAAACAATGTTGCGTCTGAATAAAAAGATTCATCTCTATCAATATACCTTCCAATGGTAAATTTATATGTTCAAATCCTCCCTTCAGTATGATAAATATTCATATGTTTAGTTTCTAATAACAAAAAAAATATAAATTAAAAGAATAATTCTATTAATCTTATTTAAAATTTACTAATTATTAAATAACTGAAAACATATTTAATAGTAATTATTATATGTGTTTATTAAAATAATAATAATATCATTTTTCTCTCTAATAAATACAATCTAATAATTACTAAAAGTGAAAAAAAAATTAACAATTACTTCAACTATTTAACAAAATTCAAATAAACTTAATGAAATTAATTTTTTTATATTAAGACTAATAATTTTTTCATTAAACTCAAATTAAAATACATCAATATTTATGATAATAAAGTATTTTTTTTCTAGAACAATGCTCCTAATATTATAAAAAATATTATTATACACAACAAATAAACTTGTTTTTAGGAAATATTCATATTAATGAGGTAAAGAATGTCTTCTTATACATTTAAGTTTAAATATTTGCTCTTTTACTAATTTTTAAAATTAATTTATTAACATTATCAATTTTGTTTTATTATTATAAAATTAGTTGATGTTTTGGTTATCATAAGATTTTATATATGTATTGTATAATATTTTATATAACTTTTTCATTTTTTTTCAAATTTCATTTTGATATTAAAATATTAAATATCTAATAATACTGTAAATATATATTTTTTAATAAAAATGAAAATGAAATAAAAGTTTTATAGACAAAAGTAAATTTTTACTCCAAAAATAAAAATGTAATAAGAAAACCTCTTCTCTTCGTCCGTCGTCATCCAAATCTTTCTCGGATAGTTGAATATAGTCAGTTATATATCCAATGTTATTATTTTATACTTAGTTACATAAGAAATAATAAATTCATTCCATAAGCACAATTTTTAAAGTAAAAAGTTACTTGAATTAACACAGAAAGACCATAAAAAAATTCAAAATCCCACTAATGTGAAAGCTTGAAGACAACACAGACACCATTTATTTGTTTACTGACAACAATGAATGATGTTTCAAGCATGAGTCAGAGCACAGAAGAGTTGATTTCCCATTGCAGCGGTGCTTTCCAAAGGTGAGACCTTTACGAGTCTTCACCGCTGAAGCAATGCATTCCATCATCTTCACCATGTGGCTTATTTTCTTGTCTTGCTTCTTGTATGCTGTCTCTGCACTCAGCTCCGATGGGGTCACCCTGTTGTCACTCACGAGGCACTGGAAATCCGTGCCTCCTTCCATAAACACCACCTGGCTCGCCTCTGATTCCACTCCATGCTCCTCCTGGGTAGGACTTCAATGTGACCATGCCCACCATGTCATCTACCTTAACCTCACAGGTTATGGGATTTCTGGTCAATTAGGTCCTGAAATTGGAAACATTTCTCGCCTACAGTACTTAGACCTTACAGGTAACAACCTCAATGGCCCAATACCTCACTCCTTAAAAAACTTGCACAGCCTCCAGTTTCTCAGCCTTGCTCAAAATCAGCTATCTGGTGAAATTCCACATTCCTTGTCTCAAATACCTGGACTGCAGCTTGTTGATCTATCATATAACCTTTTAAGGGGTTCCATCCCCACTAGCATTGGGAACATGTCTGAGCTCCTGCTGTTGTATCTTCAGAGTAACCAGTTGTCCGGGACAATTCCTTCATCCATTGGGAATTGCAGTAAATTGCTAGAATTGTATCTGGATAGGAATCAGTTGGAGGGTGTCCTGCCTCAGAGTCTAAATAATCTCGGTCTTCTGGATCATTTTGATGTCTCCGGTAATAGACTTACGGGTACTGTTTCTTTGGGTTCACCTAGTTGTAAAAATTTAGTAGTTTTGGATCTTTCAGACAATGACTTTAGTGGTGGCCTTCCCTCAAGCCTGGGGAACTGTAGTAGTTTATCCGAACTTGTTGCCGTGAACTGCAATTTGGTAGGGAATATTCCACCCTCCTTTGGCCTATTAACCAAGCTTTCGATTCTATACCTTCCACTAAACCGTTTATCTGGAAAAATACCTCCAGAAATTGGCAACTGCAACTCTCTGACAGAGTTACAGCTGTATTCCAATCGACTTGAGGGAAACATTCCAAGTGAATTGGGAAAACTAAGAAAACTGGTTGATTTGCAATTGTTTTCAAATCAATTGACTGGTGAAATTCCACTCAGCATCTGGAAGATTAAAGGTCTTCAATCTCTGCATCTGTATAATAACAGTCTTTCTGGAGAATTGCCATTGGAGATTGCAGAGCTCAGGCAGCTGAAAAACATCACTTTGTTTAGCAACCAGTTTTCCGGTGTTATACCTCAAAACTTGGGAATTAACAGTAGTTTAGTTCTGTTGGACTTCACAAGTAATAAATTCACTGGCAACATCCCACCAAATCTGTGTTTTGGGAAGAAGTTAAAGATCCTGAATTTGGGCATCAATCAACTTCAAGGTAGCGTACCTCCTGATGTTGGGAGCTGTACAAGCCTTACAAGATTAATCCTCAAACAGAATAATTTTACTGGGCCTCTTCCTCATTTTAAGAGCTGTCAAAATCTCGTTTATATGGAGATTGGCAACAACAAAATTCATGGAACAATTCCATCAAGTTGGGGAAACTGCACACGTATCACTGACTTAATTCTGTCCATGAACAAATTTACAGGGCCAATACCATCAGAGCTAGGGAACCTGGTGAATCTTCGGACTTTGAATCTCGCTCACAACAACTTAGAAGGTCCTTTGCCCTCTCAGCTATCAAAGTGCACCCAAATGGACAGGTTTGATGTCGGATTCAATTTCCTAAATGGTTCATTGCCATCAAGTCTGCAGAACTGGACAAGGCTAACCACATTAATTTTGAGCGAGAATCGCTTTAGTGGGGGCCTCCCATCTTTCCTGTCGGAATTCAAAATGATTTCTGAGCTACAACTTGGTGGCAATCTGTTCGGAGGCAAAATTCCCATATCAGTTGGAGCAATGCAGAACTTGATCTATGGTTTGAATCTAAGTTCAAATAGGTTGACTGGTGAAATTCCTGTAGAGATTAGGAACCTGAAAATGTTGCGAACACTGGATCTGTCTCATAACAATTTGACAGGAAGCATAGAAGTTCTTGGTGAACTCATCTCCTTAGTGGAACTCAATATTTCATACAATTCTTTTCGTGGTCTTGTACCAAACACGCTGATGAAGTTGCTTAATTGTCCCTTGTCATCGTTCCTGGGCAATCCTGGCCTATGCATCAGATGTTCAGCGTCAGATTGCTTGGCTTGCTCGGAAAGAAGCTCTCTAAAATCATGCGATGACAAATCTACTAAACGGAAAGGCTTGAGTAAAGTTCAAACTGTGAAGATGTTTCTTGGATTGTCCATATTTCTTGGTTTGTCGTTACTGGCATTAGTTTGTGTTATTGTTTTTGGGAGAACAGCTAAGCAGGAAAACCATATCTCTTCTGAACAGGGTTCTTCATCCCTTCTTAACAAAGTCATGGAGGCTACAGAAAACCTAAATGATCGATATATTATTGGTAGAGGAGCCCACGGAATTGTTTATAAAGTTGTGATAGGTCCAGACAAAGCTTTTGCGATGAAAAAGATAAGATTTACTGCGAGTCAAGGTAAGAACTCAAGCATGGCCAGAGAAATTCAGACCCTTGGGAAAATCAGGCATCGAAATCTTGTCAAATTGGAAGACTTTTGGTTGAGAAAAGATTGTGGTCTAATTTTGTATAGCTACATGGCAAATGGAAGTCTCCATGATGTTTTGCATGAAAGGGTTCCAACACCAACCTTAAAGTGGAATGTCCGGTATAAGATAGCTGTTGGAATTGCTCATGGATTAGCTTATCTCCACTATGACTGTGACCCTCCGATCGTGCACCGAGACATCAAGCCCAGCAATATACTTCTAGACTCTGACATGCTGCCTCACATTGCTGACTTTGGTATTGCCAAACTTCTGGAACAGTCTTCTCCTGCTTCAAATACTTCCATTGCTGTGCCAGGTACAATTGGTTATATTGCTCCAGGTAAGTCTTGTACATTATTATTGATTGGATGTGTGTTTCCTTTACAAATCAGATTTAATAAATCTTCTTATGCATTGGCATGTTTGTGACATGGACAGAGAATGCTTATGCAACAACAAGTAGTAGGGAGTCTGATGTGTACAGTTACGGGGTTGTTTTGCTTGAGCTGATAACAAGAAAGAAGGCAGTCACAGATCCTTCGTACGAGGATGGTGTTTTGGTGGATTGGGTTAGGTCTGTCTGGAGGGAAACAGGACAAATTCATCAAATTGCTGATTCAATACTTTCCTGCGAATTTGCTGATACCCATATAATGGAAAACCTTATCAAAGTGCTTATGGTTGCTTTGAGATGTACTGAGAAGGATCCACACGAGAGACCCACAATGAGAGATGTTATTCATCAATTAAACTAGAAAAGGGCTATGTATTGTGCTTTACGATACCCACCAGATCAAAGAGCCTTGTACACAGAAGCAACAGCAATAATAATTAGTACAATTACTGCTCTGCTAAACTATCATCATCGATCTCACTGCTTACCTTCCTCCACTCTCCATTATCTTCACTAAATAATAATTAGACAAAACTCAGACTTATTTTGATACAACCGTTTATTACTTCAAATTATAATGTCATTTCAATCATTCATATTGATTTTCAACACTGTTTCTTATTTTTAAAATTATAAAAACACTTATTTTTAGTAAAAAGTAAGTAACACTAGAAGAAATATCAAAGAAATAAATAGGCGAATCTAAATTTTGATTTTGTTTTTAATTAATGTATTATCACATTCTGCCCCCACCCAACCCTTTCACCTCATAATGAAATACTTGTATGAGAAAATCTATAATTATTAAATAATAATAGAATTACGCGTTTTAATTTGTAACAAAGTTATGTGTTTATAAATGTAAAATCTGTACACTAATAGTATACAATAATTTTACACTTTCACTTAATCATAAATTTTAATTAATAATCTGTTTAATTATCCTAAAAGTCTTGTTAATGACTATATTTAAGTAGTTCACTTTTTTGAACTAGCGGTAATATAATTTAAATCCTAATAAAATATTTTCATGTCAGTGTTGAGAATACATTATTTTATTTTATATGATATCTTAGAATTTGATATTACTTTATATTTTGATGAAGATTGATTAAACTTAAATAATAATGTAGATAATGTGAAATACATAATAAATACACAGCACGGTTTAATGAGGAAAAAAAGCAAAACATTACTTATATTGTATATTCATAATAAATCATGAATTTATCAAAATTTAGTTTTTAATTTAACTTTTTATTAACAATTGGCATTATTTAATTTCATTCCTCTAAACTCATGAATCACTGGTTTTAGAAGAGATAAAGTGGGACTGACTCTAATAAAATAAATAGATGTACAATATAATTAAAACTTAACTTTATATATCAAATTAGTGATAGAGATTTTAAGGGCACCATAACTCATTACATGCATTTATATATTTATCTTGTTCTCTAAATTTTTAAAAGCGATGTATCTTATTTTTATTTAGTATTTTACTTGTAGACAACATGACAAATTAACTGTCTATCATGTTTAAGTGTTTATTTGTTTTTTGTTCTTCACGTTATTATTGTATATACAAATACTGAATAAATTTATCACAGTCAATGTCAAAACTAATCTCAGAAATACATATATAATTGAAAACAAAATATCAAAATATTTTAGAAAAAAATCAATGAGCCTATTGCGTTCATTAGGGCAACCACGCCTAAAATTTCCAAAGAAAGAAATATTACAGATATTTTAGCCAATAAATAAATAAAAATAAAAATCCTGGTAGAGGTAATTGCCCGCACAACATTCTAACACAAATCTATCACAATAAACAACAATTAAGCATTATATTAGGACATTTCATCTAATCCCATTTAAATGTTGTCTTGAAATCTGAATATTTCATCAAGTTGTTGGTCTAAACCGTTCAGAAAACATTGTAACAAATATTGTAATGTCAATATCAACTTAACATTGACAATTAATAAATAGTGATATAATAAATACAAATTATTATTTCTATACTTCAAATTTTTATTTATAAATTTTACGGTGAACTTTTAATAAATGTTATTCTAATTCTAATTTAATTACAGATAATTATATCTTATTTTTATCTTATTTTTTAAGATGATCAATATTAAGATTAATATATTTTGATTCACGATTGACTGTTTTGTTTAGTAACAATAAAGTTTACTACTAATTTATTGAATGATCTGATTTATAGTTAATCGTTTAGTATTTGATTGATCAAACATATATGCGATATAATCATTAATGCTGAAATTGTTTGTTGAATTATAATGTTATATCTAGATTCAAAACTGAGCTTGAAAATTTAATTAACCGATGAAGTGTACTTTTCTCATCAATCTTTAAAATTTGATATAATAGTTTAACTCCTCCTCCCATCAATATAAAGAACCCTATTTGATTCTTTGCTTCCATAACACATATTATATTTGTAAAAGAAAAAGGTGTTTGTTTGTTTCACTGGTTGTTTATAGGTAGTATTCATTCTCAATAACTCATTACACACTGTTTACAAAAAAAAAAAAAAAAAAAACACCCTTTATGATTTTTTGCAGCAGACTCACTTTCTTACCTACCAATATGAAAATAACAAATACCAAATACCTCTTCAGTAATCTGTGTTCTATTACTAACATCACATCTCAGAAAGGTCAAAACTTTAGACTGAACAAGTTGAGATGTCTCTGAGTTTAGACTGAAGAAGTTGTGATGTCCAACATCTTCTGTACCAAGACATTTAACCACACCAGATAAACTATTTTGTAAAATAAAAATAATTGTATCATATGTAAATTGTTATCATGCATGTATTTATATTAAAACTATACTTTTAAATTTTGTATTAATTGATTAGGTGCTCTTAAAAATAAAGCATAGGTGATCTATAATAAAAGAGAAATAAATTACAAATAAATATGCAGTTTGAACCACCTGTCTTAATGCAAATGCAACTTGCAACATCCACTATATACACTTTTTTTCATAGGTAAATTAAAATATCTTCTGTTATAAACATCCCTTGCCTCTTATAAAATTTATTAACATTTATTTAAACATAAAGTTATTGTTTTTTTTTAAATACATTTGTAAATATATACTAGTATCCACAACTATTTATACCTGTAAATATATAAAATATAGGTATTGACATATATTTTTATAAAATCAAAATATAATAATATATTATATTTGGAGGAAAACATTTAAAATGAAAAAAGAGTATTTATGAGTAAAGTAACTGACATTTATTTTTGAAATTATATCCAATAATGTATGCATTTAATTAGTTAGTTTATATGCATAGATTTTAAAAATACAGTCTATAGGAGAATTAAAGGGTCAACAAAAGTTGTGCAGTAGTTGAAAAAAATCAGAAAAACATTATTTGAACGAAAAAAGAGAAGAAGGCTAAGGATGTTGGAGAAGATTTGATTTTTGCAGCGGAAGTGTCGGTGGTGTAAAAGGTGGAAAGTTTTGTTAATAAATAATAATTAGAAAGAGGAAGTTTGGTATAAGGCATTAGCATATTTGTACTTGTTGAGTGAGTTTTCTTATCTTTCATGTGCTCAACCTTGCAATTTCATCTCATCAAATATCAGAGTCTCAAAGGTTCCTTTTTGTTTTCAGAGGGTTTATCAAAAAGGTGAGGAATTGAAGCAGAAGAGAGAAGAAAGAAGATATGGGAGTAGATTTGAGACAAGTGGTTGCAGCAGTCCTCACCCTCACAATGTTTGTCATGCTTGGAAATATGATCAAAAGAGACCATTTTGATTCACTTCAAGTAACCCCTTTTTCTCTCCATCTTCCTTTCCCTTCCCCCATTACTTGTTCATTTCCATTTCCATTTCCACACTTCACACACTCCCCAACACCCACATAACATAACCCTTCTATTTCTTTCACATACATTATTTATACATCCCCTGTTCTCATTCACAAACTTGAGCCAGGAGAGAAGACCCCACTTGTTTTATAGATCATTTTCAATCAAATACTCACCGGAATGTTATGTAGTTCAACCATATCTTCTGCATTGCTCATCCATTCTCTTCAATTCCACCACAGAAGCCTGTGTTTTACAATGATTGTCAAACTATTAACTATTTAGACCATATTTCAATATCTGAACTTCCAGTTTGCTAGGAGTGTGAATCCCTATTGGTAATCAATTAGTATTCTCTAATGATATAATTTTGGAAGAAAGAGTGAGCACTGCTCAAATAGGTTAATTAGCTAAGTAAACAAATCCAAGAGTCTCTGATCTCTATTTCACCCTTCTCCCATCTGCTGTATCTCTCTACCTTTTTTCAGGAACCCAGTTCCTAATACGGTTCCGTGTATTTTCCAGAGTTGGCTTATTTCGACTTTTACTCTTCTCACATTCAAAGACACTGATTTCATATTTTTTTACTCATACTTTGCAAGGAAAAGCTACCTGGAGGATCGGAGGATTCCAACTTTGAGACTGCTAAGTTTGATGCTACTCATGTGAGAAAGAATATAGGACTTTGGAAGGGAGACGTGGATGACCTAAAACCGTGTTGGGTTAAGCCATCTGCTGGTAAGGTTTCGTTTTAAGATTCACAGAAGTTGTTGAGGAACTTATATCATACAAATGCTAACAAATAGTAAATATTTGACACCTGTGTTGTCATGGGTGACAGATGATGTAGAGCAGACTGAAGGATTTGTTACTTTTGCATTAACCAATGGCCCCGAATACCATATTTCTCAGGTAACTTATTCAATTATTATGCTTAACTTATTGAGAAGTTGCTTATGTATATACAAGTACTTGCAGCAGTTATGCAAACGATAAAAATACGTTCCCTTTCATAATGGACACCCCTCTCCTACGAAAATAAATGGTGCCATTATTGTGCTCATCGTGTGATGATGATTACGTGAAGTTTATGTTTTGGTACAATGTTATTCATGTCACCCTTTATTAAAACGCATCATTGTACATTGATGTTATTATCAGCATTTTCATTCATAAATTGGTGGATCGTGATGGCTGTGATTCTTTTATTTACCTGTGCTTTCAATCTAGAACTTATCCTTGAAGTCAAGTATTGAGATGAACACTTTCGAAAAGTGACGATGATCTGCTTTGCCTCTTCTTTTCCCCCTTCCTGTTTGTTGATGCCAGTTGCTGACATTTATATTTGTCAGTGCTTTATTTGTTGGTCATAGCTTAAGATGTACTCAAATCATCAATAAAAAGTGTACTCAGATCCTGATATAGATTTGCCTGATTTCTTTATTCTCTAACACTATAGTGATGGTTATCAGATAGCAGATGCAGTGATTGTTGCTAGAAGTCTGGGGGCAACGCTTGTGATACCTGACATCAGAGGAAGCCAACCTGGTGACAGAAGGTTAGTGCTGAATTTTGTTCTATAAAATCTACACAGATGAGAGCATTTATTTTAATCCCGTGTCCATATTTTAACCTCTGCTTTGCTTATTCTATAAAGGGTTCCCTTCTCCCTCGGTAATTTCAAACGATAAGCTGAAAGTGAATTAGGCTTATTTCTCAACTGCCGAATAAATTTTCTTTTCATGCCTTTTTGTTTGTAAATGATTGGGGTCTGAATCTTCTCAGAAACCAACCTTGTTCTTTCTCTTTAAAACTTGGGCTTTTGGATCATTGGTCCTCAAAATAAGTGATGCTACTTTATTTTAATTGATCGGTCTCTAGACATCTTGCCTTAGTGATTTTCTGGCTATTAAGAAACATTGTACTAGTGAAATGATGGAAGTAAAACATCACGAGGAAGAGTGTAGGAAGATGGTTTTTGTTTGTGATTTATATCAACCACATGATTGAAAGGCTTGGCTAGAAAATTTCTCATATAATCTGTATGTAAGGTTACTTACTAATAGTTGTGACTCATTTTTATGCCCTCCATCCTCAGCCTTATTCAAAACATATTAATATGCGTGGTTGTAGACTAAAAGTAAAATAGAAAATGGCTTAGTGCACTCCATTAGACAAGGGCCAATCTGAGCATACTTAATTGTAGATGTCGTTGATTAATAGCTCTTGAACTCAATTTTCTATTCAGTCTATTTTACTTTTTGAGTGTAAATTGTAATGGTGTAGATGTTGGTAACTAATATAATTGAAATGTCAGGAACTTTGAGGACATTTATGATGTTGATGTGTTCATGAAAAGCATGGAAGGGGTGGTCAGAGTGATAAAGGATCTTCCTGCTCGTATATCAACACGGAATATTGCTGCTGTGAAAGTCCCGAATCGGGTTACAGAAGATTACATAGCTGAACATGTGGAACCAATATACAGAACAAAGGGAAGTGTGAGACTTGCAACTTACTTCCCTTCAATAAACATGAGAAAGGCAGGGAAAAAAGGCGACACTGATTCTGTTGCATGCTTAGCAATGTTTGGAAGTTTAGATTTGCAGCCAGAAATGCATGAAGTGGTTGACTCGATTGTTGAAAGACTAAGAACTTTAAGCCGAAATTCAGACGGCCAATTTATAGCTGTGGACTTGAGGCTTGAGATGTTGGATAAGAAGGGCTGCCAAAATAGTGATAACGATGGGGAGAAAAGCTGCTACAATGCACAAGAGATCGCAGTGTTTTTGAGGCAGATTGGTTTTGACAAGGATACCACAGTTTATGTGACTGAATCAAGGTGGGATAGCAGCCTTGATTCTCTCAAGGATTTGTTCCCTAAGACGTATACAAAGGTGAGACAAGTTGTTTAAATCTCTTATCATTCAAATTAGAACCATTGTATTGTTTGTACTTGAAAGTAGACATGAACTCTTTGTTGGTTGTTGTTTGGTGCAGGAAGCCATTATGCCAGCTGATAAGAAGAAAAAGTTTCTAGATTCTGAATTTGAGAAAGTGATTGACTTTTATATCAGTGCAGAGAGTGACGTGTTCGTACCAGCAATTTCAGGTCTGTTCTACGCTAACGTAGTTGGAAAGAGAATAGGTTCTGGAAAAACACGCATACTGGTTCCAGCTTCGTCTGCTTCAGCCTCCAATTTTCTCTCTCCTTATGTCTCCAACAAAAACCACTTTGCTTATTCTTGTTACTGTTAGCAACAAAACCTGTGCATTTATTTGCAATGCTTCAAGACAGTCACACTGGCTTTTTGCCTTCACCAAAAGGGTTGAGCTGTTCTATTCAAGTCACGGTCAAATGTGTACAGAGCGTTTTCTGTTCATCACAGTTTGTTTGTAAAATTCTGGTTGCCTCATTTTTATCTATCATAATTAGTGGTGGTGATGGTGAAACTAAAGATAATGTATTTTGTTTGATATCTTCATGATATAGTGATCTCGCATGTATTGAATTTTTGGAGAAAAGGTATATCATTCCATTTCAGACCAGTTTGCATATGAGCAAATAATTTATTAAAAGATTTTGATTTGATTGCTAGTGAGATTATGAGGGACAATTTCTGAATCAATGACTATAATATTTTAGTACATTATTTGACTATCAACCTTTATACAGTTAGCAAGTAAATCTACCAGTAATGTTGGCATCCTCATTACAAATCATAATTCTAACATCAACATTAGAATAATCATTTTTCCAATCATCTACCATATTTTCTTCAAAAAGACACCTTGACTTGGTAATTTTGTCATAAAAAGGTAATGATGTAGTTATTATAATTGGTAATTTTTTATCTTAATTGTGAATAACTTCATCATTAATAATACACATGTTGCAATAGAATACTCGTGCTAATTCTAAAAAGTATGGTTCTTTCATAGTCACAATCTAACAATCCAATATTTCTCAGGACTTTGTAGGATTAAAATATTTCTTCGTCAAAAATTTCAGAATCAAGATACTTAGGTTCAATAATATCACGATCGAAGAATTTTGGACAATGGATGGATGGATTTGGTTATGGTTGTGGTGTAGCTCGAGAGAAAATAATACATAAGAACATTTAGGACAGATTCCCGACAAACTTTCATACTGCAAACGGGACTGAACAAATCGATTAGACAGAAAAGCGGCGAATTGACAAACTAATTCAATTAAATCACAAAATCGTCGAAAAAAACCGAAATCTAATAGAAAACACAGTACACCATTTAATTTATTTTCTTAAAAGATAAAATTAAACTAAGCATGTCATTTTCTTTTTCATTCTTTAAGCATTTTAGTATTAAAAAATATTTATTATATCAAAATTTTAATTCAAGCATAAAATCATGTTTTATCGACCCTTTTCTTTAAGCACAAGTAGATCAATGACAGGATTACGCAGGAAAGGTAAATGAAGCCCAAATTGAGCCAAATTCACACATATAATAATTTATTCAACTTGTGGAATAGGATTATGGATAGGCTGAATACAAAGACCACGCTCGTTTTCTAATTTTTCCTTTGAATTTTTGTAGTTATTCCAATGCAATAATTTCAGATGATTCTAGATATGTTGAGTCTGTTTTTTATGTTTTACTGGTTTTGAAAGCCATTATTTGATAAGGGAGGTTTTATCCAGTGAATAATTCATTCTTAATGTTGATCCGACACGAAGTCAGTGAACAAGAAACTGGAATGCTGATACCAAGAAGTCAGTGAACAGGACACTCTATCAAGGTCAACATGGGAAAACATAAAGATTCTGGAGTTGAAGAAGATAAAGGCCCAATAAATATCCTTTTGGCTAAAAAATATTATGCCAAAAATCAATGCGCTACACGAAACGCTCCAAACTAAGTAGTAACATTGACAACAGAAAATTAGACAATCCACTCCCATTACAAACCTAACCTTTAGCTGCATTCTATTACGACACAATAGACCATTAAATAGAGATGAAACATTGTTTAAATAGAAATATAGCCAGTAACTGCAAAATAATGCAAGAATCTCCAGGGAAAAAATCCTGCCAGCACCATGGTTACATGGAACCTTTATTCAAAATAAAGGAATAAAAAAGCACAAACCAGTATGTTAAAAGCGGAAATTATAACAAATTCATCCTTTTCCACCAATAATGCTAGAGGCAAGGTCAGCAACACTGCATTAATAGAGAATACAAAATATGATTACATATCACAATGGTAGGTACTGCAATTCTAAAGGAGAACGGATCTAATCACACTATCAAAAGACTATAATACAAAATATTCACAAAAAAAGAGCAATAAATTTAAAGGGATAACAAAAGTGTTTTTCCTACAGGATAATGTCTAAATCTAAATCATATCTAATGATGAACCATTTAAATCTAAACTTTCTTAATGGGATGTATAGTGCTTTTGTTTTAAGTTCCATTTATCCTCTGTCTCCAATATTGCACTACCCTTCATCTAATTCACTCTGCTTATTAGGGTATTTACAAGTCTTCTCTACACAAAGCCCTACTACCCAAGGTAAGATTTACCACCTTTTCAACAAAGTGGTACTCCAAATCTGTTAGGAATCAAGAATTGAAAAGAGAAAGAAAAAAAAAAGGTTTAATGGAATAGAATGAAAAGAACAAGAAATAGGAAAGTTCTCTCTCCTTCAAGGCCTTCACCTTCAAAGAGTCACGAGGCATTATTTTTCCCTATTTTCTTGCCTTTGTGTAGTGATCTTAATTGTTAATGCGTGCTTAATTGTCTATTATTAGTGCATTTTCATTTTCAGCCTCGAAGTACTAACATAAACTCTATACAGTAACCGACAATCAAAGAGACAACAAAATTTTAACCAAAGAAAAGGAAACGAATATTAAAAAAAAAAAACTAAAACAAAATTTACTTTTGCTTTTAGATTTGAAAACTGCATACTTGAAATTAGGGATTTCGAGAATAATACCTCATTTAGGTGGGGTGGAGTAATGTTGGAGGAGATCATCATAAGGGTCCCTCCTACCAGGAACTTGGCTAATTTGGGCATCCCATGCAAGCTGAGAATTGTGGCGTTCGAATGTCCAGAAACCATAGGGCCGCATGGGGTAGCTCCACATCTCTTTTGTCTTCTCGCATCTGTCCTTCACTCTATAAACGTGCTCTCTGAACCTCCGATCTCTTTCCTTCGGGTCTTCCATCAACTTCAATACCAAGTTTTCCGCAAATTCCATGATGAAACCCATTTTCCCTCTCTTCTCTGCCCTTCGAATGAAAAAACAAAAAGTCCCCAAATTTAATCTAATACAAACCCTAAATCACGAAAGCAAACCGTGACGAAGGATTACGAGGATAAAAGTAATTATAACAATAAAATCCACGAATCTGGAACCTTTCGAGAAAATATACGAAACATTCAAGAATACTAAAAGTGCAATTAAAATGGTTGAAAAACTATTTTACCTGTTTGGATCAGCCCCAACTGAAAGGTTAAAAGTGCCTGCTGCGTTTTAACTTCGCCAAACCACTGGTGATCTCTTTTACTTTTCTGGTTTTGGCAATTTTGAAAAAAAAAAAAAAAAATCGGTCCAAGGTTCCTAAGTCCATTAGGCCCACCTTTCAACCTCAATCATTTCAAGAGCTTTTATTATTTACACTTTCACTTTATATTTATTCTTGTCACCCAATAAACTTTTTTTATCAAAAAGATTATTACGTCATTACTTCCTGCAGCACAACTTTTCTACCCGCATCCCCCTAACTTTTGAAATCTGTTTTTGTCTCTCATTGTGTGTACCGGAGTGATGAATTCGAAAATTTAAAATTGAAACAATTTTGGATCAGTGATTCTTAATGCACTTAGAGAAGTCTATTGAGTTTGAGAGAGGAGAGGAGACAACGGAGCCAGTGGTTGTCGAAGAGAGAGGGTTTTTCTCTTGCATTCAGCACAGTATTATATTGAGTTTTAAAAGAATGGTGGCAGTGAGCGAGTGGAGCTGCAGAAGAAGATAGAAGAGAGGAGAAGATGGGTTACTTCTGCATCTTCTGTCCGCTGTTCTCAGATGCCTGATAGGGAACCAAATTACATGCATTGTACAAACAACAAATGATATACATCCTTTACTATTATCAAATAAAAATAATTAAATAAATATCATATAACTATAAAGAAAAAGTAAAAAGTATTAAATGTGCGTATTAAAAATATTTATAAAACTAAGAAACTAGATCAAAAGAAAAATTGGTATAATTTTTGCATTATTTAAATAAAGATGTTTAAGTAATTCAAAATCAGAATATGGATAGGTATTGGAAGAGTACGGAGACAAATTACTTATTTGAATTATGGGGGGAGTTACAACTAGCTGTAATAAAATAACCAAAGTTCATAAACTAACTTAACCACCGACTAATTATTTCTGGTTTATTTTAAACAGCTTCAAAGGTTCTAGAACAGTCTAACATAAAAAATATCCAATAGACTTACAAATAAAAAATAAAAATTGGAACTTCTAGAAAAGATACTATGCTTTCTAACTTTTTCTAATAATCCCGTTTTTGCTCTTTATTTACAATTCCTCTGCTTTATCATATTTCTTTTTGGATCTTTATTCCAACGACAAAAGAAATTTAAACAAAATTCTTCATAAGAAAAAATAAAATAAATTTCTTTATAAATCAAAATCATTCTTTATATAAATGAAAAATCAATACAAGTTGTATAAAAACAGTTTTACAAAATTAATTTTTACAAAAGTTAATTTTATCATATAAAAAAACTTAAATTCTTCATTTATCTAGCTTAAAAGAGAGTATAAATTTAAGCTTATTAGATGACATTTAATGGGAATAACTTGCAGCTTCCTTTTATAAAAATTAAATGTATTCATTCCACCAGTAACAATTTATTATATGATTTAAGGAGAAATTAATTTTATCTTCTTTTTTTCAGTCTTCTTTCTTCCCAAAAACTGGTTTGCGTTTTTCCTTTAGATTTTGGAGTAGGTCAATGCATCGACCATATAGTTTGTCACAATTAAGAGTTTTCTATGACATAATACAATACGATAATCAAACATACCCGGAACAATATTAGGTTCAAAAACCTGGAAAGGAAAAATCTAAATTGGATTAATAATATTTTGTATAAAATTGAGAAAAAAACAGGCAAAATAAGGGTGAATTGTGGGTTGTTACATCAGGGACTTATAAGTTACAAGTACAAACATAGCCATGTAACGGCTACAGGTTTATAGGATCTGCACTTTTTTTCCTTTACATTCCACCAAACAACATTGATTCACAAATTTTCTAGCTGAAGTATAGCACATTTCTTTCATAAGTTTGCTGTAAAAGCATTAATTAAAAATAAAGAATCAAAATAGAGTACATGGTATTGGACACAAACGACACCCACGTGGCTGCGCACTCCCAAACAGCCATATTAGTGGGTGATCACTCTAAACCGACCAATGTGATCTACAAATGTGGAAGGAACCATGGAGACAAGCCTGTATAACAACAAATTCAACAACGTGACTCTGCAGAAGATGTTAGAAGAGAAACACAGTTTCCCGTGACAGTAATGATGAAATGAAAGTAATTCTAGAGAATAATGTAAGCAAAGAACAAAGAATATTGGTTCGAACAATGGGGATGTACACATAATAATGCACAAGAATGTTTGTGAAGGATGATTTAGACTGCTAACATCGGCCTTTTAGGTTAGATTAGAAATTGAAAATAGAAACAGAAAGGTTGCAACATTTACTTTCTAAGTACGTACAAGTATGATATGGGTAAAGAAGAAACCGGACAGTTTCAAACTTAACATCTAAAAAATGAAGAATTGAAATTTTAAAGAGAAAGAATGGGATATGCATATACCAACTAGTAAAGGCCCAACATCCTTAGCTCTGTCACGTGACTAGGATCAAGTTCAGGCACATTCTTTACACGTTCTCGATCTTCTACCACATATTCCTGAAATTGAAGAGATAAAGAATAAAGTGAAGAGTTGAATGCCCACAAAATTTCATAAAAGATAAAGGATATTCCTTATATCATAAAAGTCAATTCTAATTAGGAACAAAAATTTAAATGAAGCATTTCTCTGAAAATAAATATCCTCGGACCAAAAGACTTGTTTAGATGCAGTCATATTACTAGTTTTACATGACAAACTTCAGTTTTCTGGAAGTATACCTTAGTCAATTCTTGTTTGGCCAGAACATGATAGTGGCGTTCATTAATTCTTTGGCCACATATTATCGCTATGAAAAAGCCATAGAGCAATCCCACCAAAACAATGGCTAGAACTGCAAAATAGAGAAATACAATGAGTTTTCCATATCATACAATAATGTCTTTAGGTTAAGATAGTTACCACCGTTCATATATACCATTAATTTTACCAACTTAGTGACAAACTAAACATCCTAGCATGAATTGGTCACAAGTGAAAGAAAAAGCTATTAACATTGCCCATGAAATTTCTTGCGGGTAAGCAATGGGTATATACCAGCCATTGTATAAAATCCATATGGATGTTCTTCATAACCAAACATTTCCCTCAGTTCATCTCCATAAAATTTGTACACAAGCACTCCCAAGAAAGCAACAACCTGTTAAAGTTAGAGAAGGTAAAGCAACAGATAATCTTTCAAGTGCATATTTTATTAAATTTAAAATACACATTAACAGTATCTCATCAAATAATCTCTTTGGATGGGCATGGATATTCAAAGTCTATCATATCAACTGCCATAAAACTCTCAAGACAAATTCCTGCACCATTACTTCCTTTTACACTTTCACTGCATGCAGATTTGAGTTGGGTTAGGTTGAGTATTTAATATTAGAATCAACAAAGACATGCCTTCTACGGTGACACTTAACCCAGAGTAACCAACCAGGACTCAGTTTCCGTGAAAGCTATAAGAAATAGTAATCAGTCATGTAATACAAAAACTGTTATGCCTTCGGAAATCAACTGCAGGCCCCTTAGATTTAAAACATTGCTTGAAAATGTCAGATAAAATCAAGGTTCAGGGACATAATTGTAAATGATAAAAAACTTGAAGGATTCTTGACACAATTGAAACCTAAAAGACAAAAATTGCACAATTTAAAATATTGGGGGAGTAAAAATGCAATTGATCCAAAAATATTTGCATGCAAATTTTTCAAAAAGTTCTTGAACATAATCCTTTCAATCATGTTCTGTCTCTGGCTATCCCAACTAAAATTTATTTACATTCAACCAAACTAAAATGCTTGCAATATGCTAGATCTATTGGTTATGTTTCTGGAAGAAATTAGAGATGCTAAAAACATTCAATTATTTACGGGTGTTTCCTTAGTTACAGTGCTACTATGAATCAAGTAAACAAATTCAATTGAGTTTTCATAAAAATAATTTGTCGCATCAGAGAGGAAAAATTGTTAGCTAGGACTTCTTCCTAACATCATTGCAACTATTTGCAGATCAGAAAATGAAACAAGTGATGACTACATATAGTATGGCATCAGCAAGAGATGAGTACTAATTTTCCAATATATAAATATGCGTACCAGTTGAACAATTATGAAAATGAATGCATGATCCCTAGCAACAAGGAACTGAAATTTTAATCTCAACCACCACCGATCTGGTGGGACATTTGCACGTAATATGAAGACAGCTCTGCACTCTGTACAGTGAGAAAAGGCGAAGCCCTCCTAGTAGAACACAAATGAAAAGTCAGTAAGTATAGCAGGATCATAACTATATCCGGACATCTTCACAGGATAATGGAAGGAACATAGAATAGATCAGCACTAGATTTATATAGAAAATAGATCGTTCTACAGCCTTTGAATCAGAAAATACTATTATTTTGATCAAAAAGAGACACCAAGAAGGAAAAAGAATTTACCTTGGTGGATCTCCAATTATCAAGACATGATCTGTGAACGTACTTTTGCGTACCTTTGCAATGGCATGGTGCAATTAAATCTTCTCCTGAAAAATTATTTGGAAGATATATACAGGATGCAAGTTGGTTAGCCTGGGAACATCTCAATTTGTGAAATCATCAAGAAGATTCAGGGAAAGGATACGATGAAATGGAAATATGATGAGAAGATACACAAACAGACATATATATATGTATGAGAGAGACCTCCAATATCGAGGCATATTCGGCATTGTGGCTGATCTGCATTTACGAGATGACAACTCTCATCAACCCGAATACTTGGTAAATCATGGTCGACATCATCATGGTTTGGAGCAATAGGAATAATTTCACAGGACAAGGAGGATTCTCCGGGTGGTTGCAAATGAAGATGGTGGTGATTCAAGATGGGTTCGCTTTCTGAACATGCTTCGATGTCGCCATTCGACGCTAATTGCATTTCGGGAAACGTATAATCAGGATTAAGCAATGAGATTCATTGGAAGAAGTATAATTACTACAGATCATTTCAACAGAAGAAAGAAACCTGCAAATTGATGAGAAAGAAATGGAGAGGAAATAGCAACAGAATTAGAATTTTGCAATGGCGAAAGATATATAGTTAGGGTAAGTTCTTCTAAACCTAATTGGATAACGTTCAATAACATCATATTTTATATAGATATATATATCAATTGATGCCATATCTACATGAAAAACAAAGTGTAGATTATTATTATATTATAATAACAGGCAGCCATATTCATAACAACAAGATCTAATAAGCAGAAGATTGTGAATCATAACAATGCTTCAATCATTGCATTAATAAGAGGACATAGCTGAAACTGTAACTGAAGCTGAGTTAATTGATTGATTGCAGAAAGAAAGGCAAGACTTACCTTACCTTAATAGTAATAAGCAACAAAGAGAAATCCCTGCAAGTGGAATTGCAATCGCAATCAAACCCCAATTTCGATCTCATTGATTAGATCAGAATCAGATCAATCGAAATTCAACTTTTAACTTTAACGAAAGCACGAACCAACAAGATATCAACATTACAAAAACAAACAAAACGACCAATCAACCAACCAACCCCAATCCCTTCTCTTCTCTCCTTGCTTTCCTATTTTGAAGTTTGGACCGAAGGAGCCCAATTCAGCAAATGAAATAACCCAAGTCATATTATAAACATTTATATTTATTTATTATATTAAACTTAATTAAGTTTTAAATATATGATAAATTTAAAAAAAATGGAATTTTTTAGGATTTATTAAATATTAAAAAATTAATTACCACTTAATTGTTTTTTAATTAAGAAATGTAATTATTATTTTTTCCCGTTATTTGTCATTAAATATATTTTTATAATTTCTCAATTAACAATAATTGAATATTTACTGTATACTTAATTGAAAAATCTAATATTAATAAATATTTTTAAAATTTAGTAGAAATTCAATTAAAATTACTAATTTTATATATATAAATAAGGATTTAAATCATTTTCAAGTAGAGTTTCTCTTTTTTCCAAATTGATATTTTTTCCACACACCACTTACCTTTGTCAATATATTTGGTAAAGATTTTTTTTAGAGGATCTATCATTTTAAGCTTATTATTATTTTTATTTTTATCAGCATATTTGCTACACAAATCAAGATGGATTTATCATGGATTTGGATTAGGTTAGTTTGAAAAAATGGTACTTTTTTTATGAATCAGATTTTAACTTGATTTATTTAAATCGAGTTTAAATATACGAGAATCGGATTAGTTTACTAATTTACTTATCTAATTTATTTTATTAAAATTTAATTTTAGTTTTATAAAAAATATTTATTAATTTTTTCTTAAAATAATTATTTAAGTTTTTTATTTTTAAAATTAATTAAATACTCTGAATGAAATTTAAAAATAAAATTTGTTTAAATTTAAATAATAGAAAATTTATAATTTTTTTATTTATTTAAAAGAATCATATTTAAGTGAACCAGTAAATCCGTTTACCCGCCTATCTATTATAGATCGGGTTGGGTTAAATTTTCTCTAGCTCAGTGACTAGGTTAGGTTGGCTAAGTGATAAACCACCGGCGTTAAAAATATGATTTAGCTTAAAAAGTAATATAAATATAAATTTAAATAGAAGATGCAAATAATTGGAGAGAGAGCGCCGGGAATGGAGGGCACAGGAGGAGGAGGAGCAGCTGGTGCAGGCGGAGAAGGTGAAGATCGGTTGAACCAGGCAGTGCAACAGCAGCTGAATCTGAAGCAGGTGAAGACCCGCGCCATCAGCCTCTTCAAAGCCATCTCTCGTATTCTGGAAGATTTCGAGGCATACGGCCGCACCAACACCACGCCCAAATGGCAAGACATCCTGGGTCAGTATTCTATGGTGAACCTCGAGCTTTTCAACATCGTCGACGACATGAAGAAGGTTTCGAAGGCCTTCGTGGTCCATCCGAAGAACGTGAATGCAGAGAACGCCTCCATACTTCCTGTCATGCTTTCCTCCAAACTTCTCCCCGAAATGGAGGCGGAGGAGAACTCCAAGAGAGAGCAATTGCTAGAGGGCATGCAAAACCAAAACCTCCCAATTCCCACTCAGATTGAGAAGCTGAAGGCCAGACTCGACATGATCGCCGCAGCCTGCGAAGGCGCTGAAAAGGTCTTGGCCGACACCCGCAAAGCCTATTGTTTCGGAACACGTCAGGGCCCCATTGCCCCCACTCTCGACAAAGGTCAGGCTGCCAAAATCCAAGAACAAGAAAATCTACTCCGAGCTGCTGTCAATGCTGGTGATGGATTACGCATTCCCCTTGACCAGAGGCAGATCACTCCCGCACCTCCCATTCATTTGGCAGATGCACTTCCGGGACTCATTGACCCTCCTTCTCACGATGCATCTTCTGCTCCTAACAGTTAAGGCTTTATGTGCTATTACTTAGTATCAGTCTCTTTCTCTCCTCCCACTAACTCCCTTTTTTAACTACTTCTTCCAGCTATGTACATCAAGAATACCCCTCTCTCCTCCAACACCATGCCTCCACAGAATCCCTTGTTACAGAGCTCGGCGTCACAACTTTTGGGAAGATCAGCAGCATCTCCTTCCGCCCCAACCTCCACCACTTCTTTTGACAATACAACACCTTCACCCATGCCATATGCCAATTCACCTAGGTCTTCTACAAATATCATGAACACACCATCCCCTCAGCAGCAAACCTCACAACAGCAAGCCCCAGTGCAACAGCAACAGCAGCAGCAGCAGCAACGTCAGAAACTGATGCAGTTACCTCAACAGCAGCAAATGCTTGCTCAGCAGCAACAGCTCAGGCAATCAGCAATGCAAGGATTGGGACAGGTAAGTTTTCAAGTTATGTATTCACTTACTCAATGCATCCTTCATTTAACCTTAAACACTGGTTCGAGTACGCTATATACATGGTTGTATAATCTTTTTGTGCTCTAGCTTCTCAGTTTCCATGTGTTAAAAGCTGCTTTCGATACAAATATTTGTCCTATTTAAAAAGGGAAAACCACGAACCACGAACCAGTCCTTTGGATAGTAAATTGTTTACTGTTTTCCGTCTATCTGTGTGCTTCCTTGCATGCTTCGGGACACTAGTAAATTTTGAGTGATCAATATAAAATAAAAAGAAGAATAGCTTGAATACATTCTGTTTGGGTAGTCTAAACACCATGAATACACGCATGGACTGAGTAATGGCAAAGCAGAAATTAAATCAGTGTTCTTTTTTTGTATCTTTCTCTTTTTTGGTGGTAACAAGCGTGCTTTTTCCATCAGTTGCATGGACAACCCCAGATGCAATTTTCTCAACCACTTGGGCATCAGCAATTTCAGGGTAGACAGCTGCCTTCAGGACATGTTCAGCATGGCATTGGTCAAAGCCAACTCAATCAAGGAAATCAAATGACTCGATTAAGCCAGTTTTCTGGTCCTGCTAATAGTGCACTATTCAGTGCTGCTCAAACAACACCTAATACTCAAATGGTATGCTAGTTATGCAATCTGATTTATTTAAGTAGCGGGTATTTTTCTATGATATTATTTACATCATGAATGACTAAATGCAGAAGGATCTTATAGCTAATTTATTGAAATTTCTTTGATTGTCTATTGGTATTTATTTGAAGGGAAAGCCAGCACCATAAATAATTAAATAAATCAAAAGGAGGCACGAACTTCTTTGAAGGAGGGCAATTTTTTGTAGTCCACATCCAACACAGATGTGAACTTACTGTTTTAGTTGTGTGTTTTTTTACCCTTTTGCAGTAAATTTCACCATGACTCCATTTTTTTGCCCTTTGTGTTAATATTATTTGTTTTTGTTTCTTGGAAATCTCTGTAGAGGGATAGAGGTGATTCATCATATGCTTGTATTGATCCTGTTCTGGGCTTGTAATTATGAGTTGTGCATTGCTTCCAATATAGAGTAGGTATGGCTTCCATGATTGTGGTTTGACCAATATATGGTGTTATTGTTATGTCACGACCCAAACTAACAAGCTGTGACTGGGCACTGGCCAGTACCCTTCGCTTGGCAAGTCTAAAACAATCTAAAACAGTGAAGCATTACTTGAAAACTGATTTTCCCCAAAAAAAAATGAACATATACAATTTTATAGAAATTTTGTCAGAATCTTCCCTATATTTTATTTTTTTATATCCCAAAGTTTACAGAAAACTTCTTACGAATGTAGATCACCAGCCAGAGTTTTCAGCAACGTCATATCTATCCAATCAACACGAAAAAATAACAATCTCAACATAAAAGCATGATTAAACTCCTTATAGCTGCAGAATATACATATTGTCCCAAAATAACATTAAATGGCCACCAACACAAAGGAGGCCTACCATAAACCAATCACAGTGAAACTAAAGAACCCATCTACTAATAAAAAGACTTAGTATGGGGCTAACAACCACTATGAACCAGAAGGAAAACACACCAACACACGAGTTATTCAGTAAAACAACTTCAATATAGCACTTAATCCTCAAATAAAACTTATAAAACATGTGAGTTTAATAAAATCCACAATATATCCAATATTGAAGAGTTCAAATTTATTATATCCAAAGTAGTAACAGATTTATCATTCATAAGTTTAATAAGAAAATTTAAAATAAAATTTATCAAGAGAAAAAATGTAAATTATGTGAAATTAATGGATTATCTTCTCCACTAAAATATATCATTGTCTCAGTATTACCTTGGGCTGCTACATCTTGTTGATTCCCTCTCCTCGATGGGTGATATCTCCCTTGTGGCAGCTCGATGTAACAGATAACCCTCTCCTCTTGGAATCATACAAGCCTGGGTTATTATCATCCGCTAATGACGTACTGGTTTTAACATAGATCCTAGTAATATAATCTCACTTCTTTTATATTTATTCCAAATATTTATTTATTACCATCCTTGAAATACAACAATATACTTTAAAATAGAATTTATAAAAATATTAAAGTAGGCCACATTGAGTGTCAAAATACTAACCACCGAGAGTGAACCAAACTGCTACCTAACAAATCATGCCAGGTAGAAATTAACACATCGGAGCACCAATAAAAATATCCGAAGTTTTAGAAATTTGTTTGAAGCTATGTGCAACACAGTTAACAAAATCACTAAAACTGGTGCTCACAGCTCACAAGTATTAATCATACCAAAGCTAAAACATGCCAATAGCCTATTCTTTAAATTTACAAGTTGTGGGTAAGACCTTAGAGAGTGAAATAAGCAATCTTTTTGGTGTGGAACTCTCCTCCTTCCTCATAGCACCATCCCTGTACCCCAAATTTACCACAACTTAGTTTCTGGAGAGAAAAGCAACGTGGGTAGGGTTCTAAGGTACCACCACAACTCAATGGATAGGTTCTAAAAAATGGGAAAACGTGATGAAAAGAAAACGAAAGAGAGGATGGATGAGAGAGATGCTGAAATGACAAATAGGGGATGCGTTTTTTGATGAAAACCTCACTCAACTCTTTTCTTTTCTATTGAACATGTGTATAAATGAAATGGTGTGTTTCATGTTAAACAGATAACCTTGTTGTTTTTCCCTATTACAGTATGTTATGGGTAATTTGTGATAATTCCTTTAGTGCTAGAGCTTCCCTTGGGCACAGGGATTTTTGTCGACTTCTTGGGTGGGGAAAATGGGATGTGAGCAAGAATTCTGTTGATGATGTAGTTACATTAATGGTACAGATTTTTTGGCCTGAAATGCCACAGAAAATAGCAGTTCTATTCAGCTACGAACATTAGCTTGAAAAAGTGTTGCTGAAAGTTCCTTATTTTAATTGAAGTGGAGCTTTCTGAACAAGTAAAGTTCTTTTGGGATCAAATATAATAATGTTTTCCTGGACATGATTTATGTATTTTGGGAAGTGATTTCTTGTCTTGCTATTTGAAAAGATTATTGTTGCTGTTTTTCTTTATGCTCCCCCTACTGATAATGTGCCTTCCTTCAACAATTACTTCTATGACCATTATTTCTTAAATATCTCAGATTCCAAACATTTCTGGCGCACTGCCTTCACAGACTCTTCATCCTCGGATGCAGGTTTGTCTTCTATTTTCTCCGCCTTGTGGATAATCCCAATATGTCTCATTGGTTTTATAGAAGTAAAATTTTTGTTGCATTCAAATGACACAAGAGGGTGACTGGTGCTACTGTAAAATTGTGTCTTGTTGTCTGGTGGGTCATGCTTACAATAACCCTCCCCTATACTTTTGCATTGTAAGGAGCCTTCGGCATTTGGGGTATATTAGTTTTTAGAATGAAACAAGAAAGAAGTCCAGAAATTATGGTGATCTATATATGGCGTTCTGACATGTTTTGAACTGTATTATTTATTCGTAGAATAATTTAGTCAGTGTTTTGTTTGACTCACTCCATTGGTGTTATACTTCATGATGATTCAAGTCCATTAATACGTCATTGCAACTATTATAAAAACTGATTGGTGACTTTTAGGGGCTGTTCTGATTTGCAAACTTATGAATTTGGTTTTAGAAGCTTTTAATTTCTTTTAGCTTTTTGGAATTTTATAACATGATTTTCATTCTACATATGGATTGGCTAGTCTCTGTTAGGAACCAAGAAGTGAAATGAAAAGGAAAAGAAAGGATTTCTCCATCACAAAGAGCTAATATTCAATTTGCAAATGAACATCTTTCCCTCTTTCATATATTTCTTCCTCTATTTATATCTAGCTATCACCTCAACTAACTAACTCATTTTAACTATCTGATCTAACATTTCCTTCTCCTAGTACCTTAACAATACACCACCCCTAAAAAGCATCCTTGTCCTCAAGGTTGGATTTGTGGTAGTTGGATGGATCACATGGCTCAACTTCATCATTATGATCTTCATCTGCCCTCCTCAAAGCATTGCAATGCTTTCCTGCCGTAGGAATGGGAACCCAATGGTCATTGCATACAAACCAAGTCTTGCAGCTTGGGTGGTGGTGGGGATTAAGGTGTGCTTTGTATCACATGAACCTCTATGAGTGCTTCTGATCCTTCCCTTTCTTTGTGGCTCCATTCTCGAGTTGTCAGCCAAACACAGAAGAGTTTAATGTTAAAGGTTCACCCTTTAAGTTGAAATTCCAAGATTCCAACACCCAATGTTCCAATCACCTTCATGATTGAAATTGGGTCGATAATGAATTTTAATTCATTGTAGCCATGGTTATCAAAGTCAAGTGTTATACAAGTTTACGATCCCACACCCGCTGCTCAAGTTGAATTGCAAGTAAACTTGACTTTGAAGCACAAAATTGGTTTGTGATTCCCCTCCCCTGGCTGGCGGAAGTTGTTCTCTCTGTTTGCATCACTGTCATCTTTGTTCTTGTGGTTGGCCTATGTTGGGTCTATCAAGGAGGAGGTGATAAAAATGGTGACCCACACAAATAATTTTACTCTTCAATCCATTGTGGGCCATTTTCATTAAACCTTGGTAACATTTAAATAGGTGCAAATCGGGCCTTTGGCCAAGTACAAATAATAAAAACTCACAATAAAATATCTAACTCACTTAAAAATAAAATCTGCTTATTCTATCATAAAATAATATTCTACCTAGATAAACAGAAAATCATAACTACACATCGTTATTTTATCTCTATCAAATCAAATTAAATATTACTAGATCCAAAACTAATAAAATAAGATTTAAACAAAATTATTAATAAAACCCTAAAATTTAAGTTTATCCCAACAGCCTATTCACAACAACTCCATTTGAGTGGTCTTTGTTAGCCATGCCTTGGGTCTTTCGTGTGACAATTTCTTCTCTTTTTTCAGTTTAAGGTAAGTTTGCAGTAGTTTAATTAACTTTTTTATTTAAAATTGAAATAGAAAGTGAGGGCAATGCAAGTATTGTATAACATATTTTAAATATTTTACATTTCTTCTTTTCCAATTGTCAATATAGTATGATATGTTTGGGTGTGCATCAAATTCAATCAATGGCAATGCAAGTGTCTCCTCATTTATTATAAGTAGAAGTAGAAATGCTCTTGGAAATAGGTCAGATATTGGGTTGAAACATGAGATAGATATTAATGGCAATGGTAGAAAATAGAGATGTAACTATTGTTCAAAGATTATGAATGGAGGAATATTTAGATTTAAGCATCATCTTGTTGGAGAAGGATTCCAAACCTTGTACTTCTATTTCAGAATAAATTAAAATTTGGAGATGAAAATGGCAGAAGCTTCTTCGAAGAAAAGAACGTTCAGTATAGTTGGTGAAGATTATGAAGAACGTGAGGGGGTTGAGAACAGTAAAAGACAAGGGTTGTTTGGTTTTTAAAGGAGAAGCAAGAGTTGGTAGTGGGAGGGGAGAGTTTAAGCAATTATTGATCATATGTTTAAAAGTGGATTTAAAGAAGAGCATGATGCTCAGGTTGCTGAATTTTCTTACAAGTGTCAATCCTTTCAATATAATTAAAAATCTAGCTTTTGCGAGAATGTTTGAGATGATGAGGAAATATGGAGTTGCCTATAAATCTCCATGTTGTCATGATGTTAAACCTGTTTTGACAAACTCCAATTTGTACACCCTCTATGCTCATGAATGCATATTGTTCTTCGGCCCTAGCATTTGACCGAATTGAATCTTTCCCCACAAAGGCTGGCAGGTCTCCCTTGGCCAAAATTTGTGCTTCCACCATCTATAACATTGGCTTTCCCTCAAAAATTCAGCAAGTTAATTGTCGGGACCAAGAATTAAAATGAGAAAGAAAAGAAATATCTTTATTGAATAGGATGAAAGGAACAAGAAATAATAGATTACTCTTTCCCGTTGTTAAAGGATTTCTCGTTTTACAAAGATCTAATGCTTAGTTTACCATTGAGCATATTTCCCTCATTCTTTCTATCTTTCTATCCTTCTTCCCTTATCTACATATAACTAACGTCTCAATCAATTAACTAACTAATTCATTAATATTCTAACCACTTCTGCTTCTCTTTATATACCCCATCATCTCCTTGTGACTCGCTTTCAGTTGGCAGCTTTCTTGAATAAATTGTTTGTATTATGCATTTACTGGTTTTTCATCACATGTATAGAATGAATAGTTGTCTCTACTTGCTTTTGGTTGACTTAAATAATGAGGATAAAATATTCTAACTCGCTCTACATTTATTATTTCCTCAGTTCGGATTACCTGGAAACAATCCTCAGCGAAGTCATACTTCTCAAATGTTGAATGATCAGAGTATGAACTTTATCCTATATCTTTATTTTTTTCATTGGTTATTTATGGACCTTGTTAACTGGTCTGTCCTTGAAACGGTTGAGGCAACCTGGTGTGTCATTTATTCCATCTATTTGTGTGCGAGTTTTTACTTAAATCATCACTGTGAGGTTTACCTTGCAGTGTTTAACATGGGAGGTGGCAATCCCAGTGGTATGATGCCCATACAGCAGCAGCAGCAACAACATGGTTCACAGGCATTTGGTAGCATGGCATCGAATGCTCAGAATCTTCAATCTGGGATGGTGACACTTCAAAACACACAACAGAATCACCCCAATTTCTCTCAACAGAGACAGCAAAATCCGCAGTGATGAGGACTGGGCATGGATGATTTTGCTTGAAACCCTGAACCGAACTTTGTTGCCCTAGATACGTGGTTTAGAAAAACTGAACCTAACTTTTTATTATATTTTGGGTCCAAATTGTTTCTAATTTTGTAAAAGAACTAAACTGTAAAAAGAAACTGGTTAGTCCATTTAGGTTGACCGATTAATTGAAATTATAAGGCAGGCTTTTATAAATGCATTACAATTGTGCAAACACATTATAATTAAGAAATTAGTTTGTGTGAAGAGCATAAAATGGCTCTTCACACAATTATTTGTAGGGGTGATTCAAAATTATTTGTAGGGGTGATAATGTAAATCGTGGTTCGTAGAGTTTCATTTTTGCCAAACCCAGACACGATGAATTGGTCTCCTTCCATGATTACGTCTAATTTCATATTGTAATAGTTGACCGATCATTTAACCAAAATTTTTACCAATTCTTCATTTGATTGGATGTGAGCTACTCGTGGAGAATAGGTGATTCTAAGATAAGCAGCGCTGTTAGAATAAACAAGCCGTGAGCACGGGTGGTCATTTATGAGTCCAACTCACTGCAGAATAAACTATTTGGACTAAATACAATTTTGCTTTTACAAGAAAAAAAATTCAAAAATATATTACTTCTGTTCAAATTTAATTTTGCAGAAATATATCTACTCGTTTAATTTCAGCAAAGATGTTAGATGTTGTCTAGGTATACACTTCAGAGTTTAATCGAATGCCTCAATAATATAGGAACAAATTCTGGAGAATACTGATTTCATTATTCCTTATGCTGTTGTGTGAAGATTCAAGGAAGTTTGTCACGGCAACTGCAACATCTTTCTAAAAACCATTCTAACCTGTCCTTAGAAAGGGGAGAAAAAAAAATTCAGTGTCACCTTCAGCCTTACATCCATCAAGAATGGCGGGAAAAGACCTAGATAATTGCTTTTGACTTTTGGATGACAAAGAGGGGGCTCTTTGCATACCTACCAGTCCAAGAGAGATAATTTGTCATGTGTATCACTTGTGCTAGACTCGAACAAAAGGAAGCACGACATCCTAAACTATCATATGATTCATACTCTGTAAAATGACAATTCAGCATCCCCAGTCCCCACAAATAATAATTTGCACTGCTTAGCATCCACCCTCTCAGTATAACAAAATGATTTAGCATCCAATCAAAAATTTAACTCAATAATTAAACGAAGAGAATGCAAAATGAATTTTGAAATGAAGATTGTTTGTTGCATATGTAGAAATGCATATGAAATTAAGAGAGGACTCACAAATCCTTGAGGCATGTATTCTTGGATTCCAGTTCTTGATGATCCAATGAAAATGCATAAGGAACATTAGTAGTTGGTAATGTCTTGTGCAGAAGAGGAAGAGTGTCATGAGATGGGTGGGATGAAGGAGCTAGTGAGAAAGGTGGCGATGGAGTGGAAGATAATGAGAAGGAGTATGTCCTGTTGCCTGGTCCAAAACTAATGGGAAGTGGAGAGGGAGGTGTGGGAGGTGATGATGTTGGAGACTCACCCCCTAAATTCATTTTAATTCAACATAATCTTTTCCAATTCACTTTCATTCTTCTGTCCTCTGTCAAGTTATTTCCTGGACTAAATATAAAACAATACTGCAACAGTAATCTTAAGGTTAAGGGCATGCATGAGTTTTAGGTGTAACCAACCTAACAGTCATACGCATGCCAAATTTCCCTGGCAAGCGCCAACCATCAGCTATCGAGCTAGCTACTCATTCTTTGCTTGACCAGCCTTGCTTCGGATTGACTTTCAGCTTCTGTCCACGTCTCTCTTTTCGTTTGGTGGAAAGATATAAAACAAGTAAAGAAAACTAGACTAATCTAAACTAAAAACAGCATGGCCTAACTCAAATTGGCCATAATTTTTTTTTTTCTTTATTTTGATGTAGAGTACAGTTTATTTACAACTTCTAATTATACTAACTAAAGAAAGTATCAAAATTCTACGCCTATTATGAAAAACAAAAACTGGGAGCAAAGATTGAAACACATTATTCTTCTGCTCGACTCTGTCCAATCTGTGTATACTGATCTGGTTCTCTATAGAAATCAGTGGCAGCAGCAGCAACTCCTTCTAATCATCCAATGAAAGTGGCTGAATGTGTAAAATAGGAGATGTAAGAGCATCGACAACAGCTTCTGTAACTGTAAAATCAGCTCTGTTATAAATAGTACCTGCAAATGAGACAAATGTCAATGAAAATGGTAATATTGAAATCAGCACTATTAAAATCAGCACTAAAGGAAATGGCTAATTTATTCATCACGAGTAAATTCAGACTGTACCTGAAAAAGAGACAAATGTCAACGAAGATGGTAATATCGAAGGTATCCCATGCAACATCATACATGAGCTATGAAGCTCTGACATGGCTAGGAGGTTGCACTTCCCCGCTTCCATGCATTGTGGACATGGACAAGCGTCCGGGACGCGCACGACATGGTGTCAACACTGTTCTCAGACGCATTGGAAAAGATACGTCCCAATTGTTACAAGCGTCGGAGTTGATAATGTGGATGCATTGAAGCTTTGCTGCAACCGGGAAGTAAAGTATAAAAGATAGTGTGACAAAGCTTGCAACTATGTAACAAAAGAGTGCAAGCATAAAAAAATACTGCCACTGCACTTTGTTTCCAATTATACTGAAAATAATAATGATTTATAATGTATTTAAGAAAATAGACCTTTCCCCAGCCTTTCTCTCACTATCTCATTCCAGCTTATATCAAGATAACACATGGAAGATGTTGGGTCCGTAAACAATACAACTACTTTCTTGTAGTCTTTCTTTTGTGCAAACCATATGCAAGAAATAAATGATTTCATGTCGGCCATGCTCACTAAGGCGGGTAAACTTGCCTGGAATAAGAATCTTCCCTCTCTTAAGTAACCTAGTTGACAAAAACAAACAGAGAAGAATATTAGTCAGGGATGTGAAACAAAGTTACAAAATTGAGGCTAGCCATATAACAGATATTTTCAAGTATACAGTGCAGTATTCAAATATGAAGTGTTCCAATAAAATATGTTATTGAATTCTGCCACTGATAAGTTCCAAGAAAATACAAGTACTCTACTAATAGCTGGAATATGCTAACACCCAAACCCCTCCATCCCTTCACAAAATATAAAGAAAAAGTATAAGATTAGTAACTATTACCGGGGTATGATAAATTAATGAATTTCACAGCATAGAAATTTAACCAACCCTTCAAGCAGAAGTGTGCTACATGGTAAGCATAAGTGTTCAACCAACTGAAGCAGCTACATCTGACAGATCTTCAGAACTGGATGAATATAGAATTGGGTTACACTTTGTATTAACTTCAGCCTGATGTTTATGTTTTGCTTGTACTCCTTCCTCATGCCAAACAAAGTTTAATGCATGCAATGCCTTGGCAGATAACAACCTCAGATCTCTCATTTCAGCCAACAAATTTAAAACAGAAAGATATATATCCAATCTACAAGAATTTTTACATAAGTTGAAGACATTTCTGTCATTCAGGTGTATCCCTGACTCAATCATCTCACGCAGTATCTGTTTTATCACTGGAAGATCTTTTGCTTTACAAAATGTGAAAAACATCATATTATAGGTATGAACACTAGGGTTCAGACCATTGTCCTTCATCCAGTAATACAATGTCCAAGCCTCTTGAATTCTCCCATCTCTAAGAAGTGCACAGAGACCAACTGAGTATGCCACACTATCAAGCGGATATCTATTCATTACTGCTAATCTGGTAACACTGACAGCCTTGTGATACTTCTGGACCTTTAAAAGTTCGCCTGTTATTGCAGTATGTAAGTAAGCATCAGTATCATGAGAACTCATAACAACAACACGGTACATATTAACAGCTTCATCAACTCTTCCTGCAGCACAGAGTGCGCTTAACAGTCCAGCAAAACTATATTTATCTGGCACAAAACCGACACCAATCATGCGGTCATAGAATCCAACGGCAATAGAAGGTAGGTCGGCCTTAGTAAGAGAGCTTAAAAGAGCATTGCAGAACACTAAATCAGTATCTATATGTCTGGAGGCTATAACTACTTTGGGTAAGAGACAAAACATCCTGGAACGACAGATCGTGGATAACAATGAAGTAAGGGTATAAGAATCAGGTTTTAAGTTTTGGTGGGATAAACTTAAAAAAGCTCGGAATGCATCACGACACCTTCCAGCTTTTGAAAGACAATCAATTAATACATTATATAAAATTAAATCTGGGATGTGGCCTGTAGATAACATGCCATTAAACAAACGGAAAGCATGAGTTAGCATGCCATATTTCATAAAAGCCTTAAATAAGATGGTATATGTTACAACATTAGGAGAACAACCCGTTTGAAGCATATTGTTGAAGAGGTTGGCAGCAAGATGAAGTCGGCCTAACCTACAATAGTTATGGATGAGAATGGTCCAAATATTGACAGAGAAATCGATGCCCAGAACAGTCATGAGTGCCAAAAGCTGAAAAGCCTGCGGTAGTGCATTAATGTTACAGAAGGAATGGAGAAGCATCCGAAATGTGAGAGGGGAGGGAGAATAGCCTGCCCTGAGCGTAGCTCTGAAAATATGAGAGATGTAAGGGAGAGTGTTGTGGCATTGCCTCTTCAAGTTCATGTTGGAGAGATGAAAGAGTGCAATGTTGAAGGTGAAGAAATTAGGGGGATGGGTGTGATTGAAGAGAGAAAGAGAGACCGCCACATGGGAGTGCCCTGTCCTAAAGAGAACATCCATAAGCAAATTACGAGCAAAGGTGTTGGGGACAAATCCGTAGGCGCTTTGCATGTGCTCATACGCCTCAACAACCATGTCGTACATACCTGCACGCCAGTAAACCCTCAACAACACCAACTGAGATTTAGGGTTTGTGAGAGAGGCACATCCAATGCTCTTCAGCTCAGAGAGCGTGGCTGAGACAGTGTTATAGCGGTGAGTGAGGCGACGGAGCACAGTGACGATGTGATCGATGGCCGCCATGTCATGGCGGCGCCGTTGGGCTGTCCACAAAAAAAGGGAAAGGGCAATCAAATCAGATGGACATCTAGACACTGTAAGCTTCAAACTCTGGCTGTTCACTCTCTGCTTCTCCTTCTGCTTCTGTTTCTGCCCACAGCACCAAGCAGAAGAAGAATGGCATTGCATTAGTCTGAGTCTCCACCCTATTCCTGTTCCCTTTCTTCTGCACATCCAACTCCATATCATTTCCCTCAAAAACAATTCTAAACCCTAATAATTCTTTGATATCATGTTTTCTTTCTACTCTCACTTCAGTTCCTGAAATTTTAACACACAATAATCTATTATTCTTTGATAAACAGAACAAATCAATACAGAAGCTATACTCTCTTTTTTTTCAATGAAGCTCAGTTTTTTTTTTATCAGTAACTTAATTTTAATTTATTATTAAAATCTAATAGCCAACTTTTTTACATAATAAATCGGTTATATATACTAAACAATTCAACAATAGTTATAGTTGATTAAAAAAAAAAAAAAACTACCTCATGAAATTACCGTAGAAATTATTTATATATTAAAAATAGTAATCAATCTAACTAAAGTTAGATATATATTTTATGCTGACACCAAATAAGTAAAAAAACACTGTAAATTTTTAAAAATAAAAAAAATATTATAGAAATTTAAATATATTTCTAAGTTCATGTTCGATTTATATGTTATTTTCTCCACACATAAAATATTTCTCAATTTTAAATATTTATTTTGTTCAAATCATTATTTTTCTAAAGATTTAAATGTTATGTATAGTTACTTTATTACTAAAAATGAAATATAATAATTAGTCCAGTCAAGTGATAAAATATCTTAAATTTAGATAATTGGATTTTTTAAGCATATAATTTAACCGAATAAGACATTTTATTATTTAATATAAATAAGGTATTTATATCTATTTTTCTTATTCTTTATTCAATAATAACATGTCTATTTATTAAAATACCTATAATTTATTTTGTATACATTAACTTTGATAATACAAAAAATATCTCAAAACAAGTTGAAAATAACAAAATGTATTTTATATTTGTAGAACTATTGACTATGATTGTCAAATTACAATATAGTCAAACTATATTTGTAAAACACATGTGTGAATGTGTGTTATTTATTTTATATTTTTATGATATTAGAAAATAATAGAATTATTATTATAAATATAAATTTAAATATATTTTTTTATAATTTTATTGTAAATATTTTTTTAGGGAAATTTTATAATAAAAAATATTTAAATACTAATTTGGTATATGTGGATTTTATTTAATGTGATTCAATTTTTTTTATTATAAATAATGTTTTAATTATTGTTAGTTTGATATTTGGGTAATCCTGTTTAAATAGTTAATGATATGTAAAATATATGTTGTTAGTGTTTAGATTTTTTTTTTTAATTTGAAAAGAAATTATTAACATATTAAGTTAATATATTATATTATGTATTAATGTTAGTGTCAGTGTTATTGTTTATATTTATTATTTTGATTTAATTAAATTTTTATATTTGTTATTTAGATTAAATATATTTTTAAGTTTTTAAAATTTGATGCGAAGATGATTTTAAAAATGAACTAATATAATTATTTCAATTCAATTATGTTATATATTTTTATATGTATATTTAACTACACCCATCTAATAGAGGATATGTTAAACATCATGGTTTTATGTTAAACACCCATCCACACAATTTTTTAGCACTTTAAACGCCTGGACAAGATTACGTTATTGAAGAGAATTTGCAAGAAAATATTAAATGAAAAATTATTTTACCTGAACATTTTTTGGTTGATATAACAACTATAATTTATTAGGTACTTAATACAGTTTTAATATACCTATTTTAAAATTTGTACATATGATATTTTTCAAAGGTATAAAATCAAACTTTTCACATTTAAAAGTTGTTCATCTTAAATGGCTTTTTGTTACCAAATTTAACTCAAAAGTTAATAAAGCCACATTCTTATAAAATGAATCAAATAGTAAAACATATAGAATGTTTAATAAAAAACATTAACTATTGGCAAATTTATTCATGTTTCTTTATATAAATCATATTTTAATTATGAGAAATTATTCATTTTTTTGTCAGCATATAAATTATTCTATATTACTTCACCAGTAAAACATTTAAAATATTATTTTGTTGCATTTTTTTTATCTAAAATTTTCATAATACAATGTTTGTTGTGGGTCACTTTTCCATTTTTAGTATGTAATGAACTACGAAATAGACATATACAACACTTGGATGTAAAGTATTTGAAATAACTCCTGTAATATTCAAATTACCATTATGAATTTGGTACTTTTAAGAAAAAACAAATAAAGAAAAATAGGTAGTAGCATATATAATGCATTAACAACTATATTAACAAATAAAGAACTGCTTTTAATACAGTGCAGCATGAATATGCCTAGCCTCATCTATATACAGAGAACTATTACCGGATAAAATGAGGGATTATGTACTTACTAAGTTACTATATACAATGCCTTTGTTGGTAAACTGTGAAGGTCGTTTCCAGTACTCTATGACCGTGCATGTTCTAACAGAGCAAAATATTCCATCGTTCTTTAAGGGCCTCATAAGCCTTCGGACAAGGTATAGCCAACAATCCCCGATTCCCATCAATACAAGTTTCAGTTGCTAGGCCCAGCCTTAATAATGTATTAAGTGCCTTGTCTATTGGCATTTCAACCTGCCAATTATGCAATGATTAAGATCAGCAGCACCAACAGACTATAATATAGAGAGAAGACGCACCCCCCAAAAAAACTTATATCTATATATGTATCACCTTTACTTTAAAAACTTCATACAAGAATCTCTCACATTTTTCTCCAACAGTTTGCCGAGAAATAACCTGGAGCCAAGAATGTTACACTTGGAATGCTATATCATAAAATGAATTTGCAGACAACTGAAGGTAGAGTAACTTAATTAGGAGGAATAATTGACAAACCTGTCCCTTCTCTGCTTTGAGTAGGATGGCATAGGCCAAAACAGCTTCCTTGTACTGCAAAAGTGTACATGTAAATTTTAAGGAGATTGACGTCAATGGGATCAGAATACGTAACAACGAGGTTGTAAAGAAGAAACCCTGTTTTGGAAGAGCAGTCCCCCATTTTACAATATAGATACCGTGCATAACCCTGTCCACTTAGTATGACTGGGGCTACTGTTCAGGAGTTCGATTTCAGGACATAAACCACAAAATATGTTCATAATTGCTTGTATTTACAAAAAAATTGAATTAATTCTACTAAGTATTTCGTGATCTGATTTTCATATTTTCAAATTTACCATTAAATGATTCTAAGATGTTTTTCAGGCCAGTTGATGCGAGAAACATTTATATGATGACTAGTTGATGCAAGAACGTTCACATGATTCAATAGTTTAGAAAGAGATTATACCTTAAATTTGTCAAAGAAAATCGTTCAAAGCCTTACAATAACTTTATTAAAACCAAAAACATTGAGCACTACTCTATGAAATAATAAATCAGTAGTACTAATCTTTTCAAAGTAATCCACAGGGTGCACAGAAAGTACAGCAAAGGAAGTTTCTCACTTGCTGCTGTTCAGAGGCATCTAGAAGAAAATGCACAGAGCCAAAGCCACTTGCCAATGTTTTTTCATTGAGTGTCTTGTTAACTAACAGCTGCAATATAACATTCATGACAATTCAGATATTTTCCTTTCCACAGAATGATAAAGAAAGATTTGTGCTTTCATAATGTTCTACCATAATCTCTGATAGCACAGGAGAATGTCAATTACCTGATACCGATCCCATGTCTGTTTGTAACCAAGGACCACACGACTCCCATATATTATTAGAGCACTTATGGCGACAACATCAAGTAAAATTGCTGATCTGAAAAAAATTAAAGTAAATATTAATTACCATCAGTTTTCAAATTGTGTAACTTTTAAGCTGGAAAGTTGCTGGTGGAACGTAGAAATGAGTTGTTTCTATATCATAAAGAATTCATTATACAGGGGGAGAGATCAAACTACACAACTTTTACCAAATGTAGTACCATTCAATATCTTTTGAATGGATTATGTTTTTTAAGAACTTACCGCTAGATTGAAAGCTTTTATCACATAAATCACATATACATAAATTTTATATGAATGTAAAATTATTTGTCTATTTCATATATTTATATACACACACATACACATGCATATATACACACACACATATATGCTGTAGTTTAGAAATTACCTTCATAAAACCTTGTGTTCAATTTAAAAACCATTTCTCTCGTAATAAAATTATTTGGAAAACATTTTTGGAGTTAATGATACAATAAAATTCCATAGATTAAAATAAGATTCCTAACAAGATTAGAATACTAAGAATAAGGAAACACCATTATTGGAAATCCCACATTATAAGGCCAATTTATAATATATATATAAGTGGATGCAAACCTCACTTTACAAACCGGTTTTATGGGATTGAATTAGGCTTAAAGTCCACTTCTTAGCATGTTATTAGAGCCGAAGGTTCGGGTCTGGTGACCGGACTCAGACGAGTACGTTCCTCCATGGTTAGATGAATTATGGGAGGAGGTAAAGAGCATTGTGGCATGACCATGGGTGAGATGGATACGAGTTTACATACACATAAGATACCTCCCTCCCTCGGTAAGAAGCCTTTTAGAGTGGTACCAAAAGCAAATTCGTGAGGGCTTAGCCTAAAGCGGACAATATCTTACCATTGTGGAGATCTATGAGGGGGTGTATTGGAAGTCCCACATCAACTGGAGATAAGGCCAATTTATAATATATAAGTGGGTGCAAATCTTACTTTACAAGGCAGTTTTATGAGGTTGAGTTAGACCTAAAATCCACTTCTTAATAACCATCCCTAATTAACTCAAACTATTCTACTGTATTATGCACCATGCTCCATGTATGGTACTTAATAGATGTTTTAAAATTTTAAAATGTTGACTCAGTTTAACATGTTCTTGTGGGTTCTATGAAGGGAGATTTAAAATAAGTCATAAACAAACTCATACAAAGGAAAAGAAACACCACATTCAACCCAAAACCTTAAAATAATAGTATTGTGAGTTTTTCTATTTATATATTGTTACTCATCCCCACACTATGTGGGACTTTTAGTTCACCTTGAATTCCTAACAGTTTCCTAAAGAAGTAAATTATTGCCTGATAATTTTCTTTTATTGATAAATTGCTAAAGGAGAAAATACACACACAGACAAGACCATGAGGCGTTCCCACTTTGTCAAGGAAAAAAAAGCAAAGCATCCGTAGCATGAGGGATAGTTAAGCTTAATTATCAAGAACTTAGAACTATAATTAAAAATAGCCTATGGATATTCAGCAAAATATTTAGAAAGTATTATCTTATGAGAGCATGAAGCTGAAATGTACATACGGGGAAGATAAGACATTCTCAAATTTGTAGTTTATGAAGTATGCCAAAAGTCCCAAAATTGTGGCAATATCCAAGCGCACCTGTAAGTTTATTGTAAGTTTATAGTTAACAGTTACATGGATAAACAAATTAATACAAAGATACTGTAAATAAAAGGTTTAGAGAGGAAGCTCAAATTACATCACAATTCAACATATACAAACTAAGAATATAAAATACTTAAAACACAGCATGTAAGTTCAAATGAGTTTAAAACTAATCTGAAATGTAGAACAATAATGTTAGCAGATTTCTTACCGTGTCTATGATACGGAATGATAGCTTTTTGTGAGGGAATATTACCTGAAAATAAATTCAATTTCCTTTGAAGAATTACACATAGAAATAGAAGGTTACAACAGGAACAACATTAAGAAGGGTCTTCTCATTTGGGACCTGTCAATCCCTGTAGAGGCAAAATGATTACCGCTAAATCTGGAATAGGAATTCTTTCATAGATCTTTAACTGCAATGATGAAACGTCAGCTTTATCATTACCATTTGTTTCGCCAACTTCCTTGGTATATAGTAGAATTAATTCTTCAAATGCTGGCTCCTATTTTCAGAACATGTAAGATTTGGATCAGTTTTTGTAGTATAATCGACAGATGAAAAATCAATGTCAGCAAAGAACTTTATTAACTCTTACAGCTAGGAACATATACTGAATACCAGACTAAAAAGGTGAAAAATAATGTCAACCATTAGTAAAATCATGATACTGCTATATTTATAGCTAATAATAGATGTATAATCTATCTCCAATCCTTTTAGAAAAATGATGCAGAAGGAATGAAATCTTGAAGGCATGAAGGTCACAAATATAAGGCATGTCCTCAAATCATACACATAGGTCAAGTAAGAATGGATCTCCTAAATACATATTCGTACAGTGCTACAAAGAATTGTAGGTATCGAGAAATACCTGCAGGACTGATTGTGAGAAAAGTATGGAAATGGAAGTTTTCAACATTTTCCAAGGATCATTTCCACAGTATTTCCTTGTTGCAGGTCTCCATATATCATTAAGTGATATCCTTGATAAAAAAGTAGGCCTGGAAGGAGACATCTCTTGATTGGTCATATCAAACAATGATGCTTCAATTAAGTTTATCCTAAATTAAAACTAGCAAACTGAACATTGATTTAGAATAATTATTCCTTAATTGATGAACTGAGACAGACATTTAAAATAAATTACCCACTACAGAGTGAGAGTTAGCATATAAACAAGGTCAAGAAACAGGTAGCTCAATTGACCTGCCCAAGTTTGTAGTATTATGGTGTGATAAGTTTGTACTATGCCGGAGTGATGATGATGATGATGGCATCACATCAATTTATGTTACGATACTGTTTGAACTTAACTGCCAGGTATAAAGCACCAAACCTTCTAGAAAGAACCAACTATGTCCCGAAAATGGAACAGGCAGAAACTTGGCACCAACAATTTCTACACAAAATATATTAAACTATAATATTTAGGAGGTTTTTCAATTCGTTAAAGAGATTCTTTATATAAAAGATGAATGAGAAACACTCTTCCGAATAAAACAAAAAAGTATTTATAATAGGAAAAAGTAATATAAATAGTACTTATATTATTTGTTTATTTATTTTGAATGTGGAATATTATTTCTGTACACTGTGCCCTTATTGTTTAGATTTTGCAATGCCATAATCAGTGCAATCAATAATATCAGTTCCAAGTTGATGAGAATGGGTAGCATATGTACATGGAAGGAGAAGTAATTAAATCCTTCAATTTTTTGTTTGTCCGATCATAAGGACTGCTTTGTAAAGAAGTAAAAGGAACCCTTGGTGGCGCCTGATTCAAGCAACTTAGGTTCAACCAACTTAGGTTCAACCACGACGGTGCCCTATTAAGGGAATTACATACTAGTCAAGTATGAATACGTTTTTCCCTATTTAATGGAGACAAACATCAGCTATTTATTTCAGTTGCTTAGTTTCCTTTTAACTTTTGTTATAATGTCACCAAATCTTAGACATGTTCACTACATGAATTAGGAACCTGTCCGTTAAAGATGTTGACAATTTTTTTTCTTCCTTTCTCTATCTTATTATAATGGCACAAAATCTTGGATATAAACTGTTTGGGATATCATTCATAAAGGAGAAATTGCTCTTAAATAGAATACAAAGACTTGATAACAATTCAGGATCATTGCACAATAAATATAAAATATATTGTAAGCCTAATTATGTAATTAAGACTCCACAAAACCGGTTTATAAGGTGAGGTTTACACCTATTTATATATTCTAAATCGGTTTTGTCTCTAATTGATGTGAGACTTCCAACACAAGTAAATATTAACCGCAGCATAAATCAAGCGATTCTAACAATATCCATAGTATTTATAGCCCAGTTTTAAGTTAGATTAAGCATAACCCTACTTTGCCAAAATATAGGGAATTCCTATGTACTCCAAAAGTCAAGAGTTCAATGAATTCAATTATTTTAAAGTTGTTACTTGTTAGTTAATTGGTTTCTCACAAGAACATCTGGTTTATCAAAGGTCTTTCCTTCGTGGCACCTTATTCTATTCACCTTATTCTATTCATGTAAGACTTGTTGAAACTTGAGAGTACCTTAATCTAATTTTAAGCAAGTATATAGAGTCCTAGAAAAGTCATCTATGGAGTTTCTATCAATCTGGTTTTTTATGATAAGTGGAGCAACTAGCAGATTGTAATGAAAAAGATTACTTGTGGAGCAAACCTAGGAACTAACAACTAATTATAATAAAATGATGATTTGTGGATCAAACCTAAGGTGAGGTTCAGGAGTATTATTATCATTGTGAACTTCAAAAGGAGTTTCTGGCAAAGGGGGCATTAGTCCTATCCAAGAAAGCATTCTCCTCAGGAGCCTTCCACGAGGACCAACTTGTGACAAAATTCCTTCATATCGAGCTACTGCCCTCTGAGCTGCCAACCAAATAGGAAGTTCTGCATTTGGTTCTTGATTTATACCTATATGCTCATCTGAAGCAGGGTCATTATAAAGTAGTGATTTCTGAAATACTGACAATTCCTTTAGCCAAAGCCTCAAGCTTTCTGTCCAGTTTTGTATTTCATGTCTCTGACTCCCATTTTCGTAAAGCTGCAGAGAGGAAGAAAAATGTTATACTCTTATACCTAAACTTCACGTGCAAATTTTAAAGATAATGTTGATCAGATAGATATTGTCATCATCTCATGCATAACGCTAAACATGACCATACTTGAGCAGAGACATTACTTAAGTAGCCACAAGGCATGCTTTATAGATAGATTGGTCTCAAGGATTAAATTGATTAAACACATTTCACAGATGAACAATGTCAAAATATTTTATATTTTGCTCAGAAAAAGTTTAGAGAAAACTGTTTATAGCTCTCGTAAACGTAAAAGGAAACAGTGATCCTTAGAAAATGCAAGAACTTCTATTCTATCCTGAAAATGGAAACTGTTGCATGCATACATGGAGAATGGAAACTGTTGCACGCATACATGGAGAATGAAAACTGTTGTATTTCTGCACACAAATACAAAAGAGGTAAATGAAGGAACTACCACAGAAATTTAACCTCACTGATCCAGGAGCCAAGTTTTGTTAGTGGTTTTGATATAACAAAGAAGGTTCCTCGCAGAATCTTAGACTGTAAGTAATCCAGTTTCTCAACAATTAACAAGCCCTTCTGCTTCTCAGTTGCATAACCACGCCTACAATAAAAAAGTATAATACATTTTTATTAAATAACACAAGAAATATGTTAGTTTATATAGTTTGCATTACTTAAGTTCACATCCACCAAAAGAGATATTAATCCTTCCATCTAAAATGTTACCTGAGCCAAAAGCTCTACAAGGGATAACAAATAAATTTGTATCAGTAAGTATTGTCCAAACTTGTTTCTATGTTGACATGAAATACCCATATTGACTAGCATGGGTTTGAGCATAGGTAATACTCAGATTTTAAATCATGTACGGGATGAGTATGTATATATTCACCCTCTCCCCGATCTCATACACATTGTCATTTTAAATTACAAAAAACTCTTGGTTTATTTGGTACTCAATTTTGAAATTTATGTAATTATAATTTCTTCATCGTTGTCTATCAATGAAGAGATGAAAATGTGTCTTTTTGGCATTGAATTAATGATAACATGTTTCCTTGCATACTTGTCAAATATAAAAAGCAAATATGAGTATAAGCTTTTTACTTCGGACAAGGACAATATAGTTAAACCAGCAACCGCTCCATCCCATTGTCATCCATAAGCTTTAGCGACCAATTGGAAACATATGATAGGCAGTATGCACTAAAAAATAATCACAAAAATTTTAATAATAATAATAATTTTTTCATGAGTCAACTACCTCAAAAGCTTAAGGTATTTGTAGAAAAAAACATGAATGTTTTATATTATATTTCTAACACAACTCTTCATGTAAGGGCCCTTTGAGCTTGAAGAAAAACAATAAAAAAAATTGCAACAATCAACCTTTGACTTGGGATCCTAAAGAAGACGCGAAGAGTGTAACTATGCTACAATTTAAAAACATAAAGCAAACAGAAGGTAAGTCTATTATTTAGCTCATCAGGAATCAATCATACAGAAGGATGGTCACTTAATTGTTTGAAGCATTTATTTTGAAACTATCATTTAAAAGTCCCTAGCATTATATAACCCTTTTATAAGCTAAAATGATAAATATGCACATAAAGTATTAAAGAATAATATTTTAAAATTTGACACAAAATTCAATATGAAATTTAGTAATTACCTAAATATTATGGCATTAGACTCATATGCTCTTTTCCAATCAACATATATTGGCAAGGTAAGGAGATAATCTGAGTTCAATGCAGACGTTAACAGCAGGTCCCTAGCTGATAGTTCTTCAAATTGTGCATCTGAAAGAAGCTTCATGAAAGCATGTTGGAAACGAGTACCAATGGTGACCCTGTCAGCAAATTTGGAATAGCACCTAATTAGAAATTAGAATGAACCTTTTAGGGGGAAAAATAGGATTAGTGAAATGAAAAAAAAAAAAGCCATTTGAGAGACGCCAAGTACTCATCCTTTCCAATCTGTGATCCTCCTTAGAGGTTTCATCATCTTTAATGATGTCTGTACTCTGTAATTTCAAACTGTACAAAGCAGAACTTGGTGGTACAGTTTTTCATTCTATTTTGATCAATAGATGGAGAATTGAATTAAATGAAGTGAAGTGTTTGGCGCATATTAATAGGAAAGGAGCATGATGATAATGGCTTGTGTGTTGAGACAAACCTGGAGCCACTATCATAATCTTTCTTGGTAGATGCTATGTCGAGAGATCGTAAAAGAGCAGTGAGGTCCAAAGCAGGGTAAGGGAGCACAGACTTTTCCCTCTGATCCTGCTGGTCGTCATAGAGGTTGGCGTCTTCCTGAATTGCAATAATGTCATTGTCATCAGTAAGCATGTCTGAATCCTTGGTATTCACGTTGGGTATATTCACCAGTTGTGTCAATGAACTGTGTGTTTGGAGTGAATTGGCAAGTTGATAATCGGAACGCATCTCCTCTAAAATGCTTTTGTGCTCAGCGTGAAGTATGGAGTCTAAGCATCTGTTCAGAATTAAAGTGTGAAGAAACACAGAACATGTTTCACCCCGCTGGCTCTCCAGTTGAGAATGAAGTGAGATGAATGGAGAAACAGATAGATATAAAAACAAGGATGCTATAAAAGTGATATGTTCTGAGACTTACGAGGTGAGAAGGCGAAAGTGATGGGCAACATCTTGGGATTGGTTAAACATGATAGAGAGGATGGCATCCACGAGCTGGGACTTGGAAACAGGGATGTGTTTCTGCCTTGGCACTCCTATTTTCGAAATTCCTTCTTCTTCGTCTCCATCATCATCCCCTCCGACACTGGGATTCCTACTTATACTTGTAAGGTTGTTCTGTTGTTGATACTTGTATTGTGAGGATGGTTCCACCACGGACATTTCCTGCAGCAGTGAACAAGGAACCCTCTGCCTCGCGAAGGTACCATGTGTTTGTGAAAAAGAAAACAGGGTTTGGGATTGTGAAATTGGCACAAGACCCAAACTGTGCCAACAATATGACATCTGCTCTCAATCTGACTCAGACTATTCACTTCTGATCAACACCAGTGCTCGCTCACCCTTACCGCTCCACTTCCACTTACAACAACACCACCAACCGTCTCAATGGCAAAGCGGTATCCTCTATTGTATGGTTCTAAAAATTACACCCATAAAAACTGTGTATTTATCAAATACTACTTAAAATGTTTTCTTTCATTGATTAATTTGTTTTTACTACAAATTAAAACAATTGAAAATTCGTAAAATATTTACGTGAAATATTAATAAATATGAAATTGTATGGAGCAACCTTTAATTTGTGACTTATTCTCCGTCCTATGAAACTTCTAATTAGTGAAGTGGTTTCGAATTATTATAAAAATCAAAAACGACTTTTGAATTGTAAAATTTAAAAGTTGTTTTTTCTTAAATATAATTTTTGAATGATAATGCTTCTTATGATACAGGGTGTAAAAGTTAAAGGACGAATTAAAACCTCTAATTATTTTTATGTTTCACATGCAAAAGTTATATTGCAAATAATAGATTATAATTTGACACAGATATTTTACCAAGTGAAATCAAAATACGTTCTTTGGTAATTCATTTAACAACTTTTTGACTTCCAGTAATTATTATAATTCTGTATTGTCCAACATTTTGTCAGGGATTAATAATAAAATAAAGTTTGTTAAAATATTTATAGGCTTCTCAAAATATTCACAAAATGTTGGTAATAAACCGCCCAACTTATACGTCGTGCATTGTTCAGTGCGAGCGTTTGGATTAATATTTGGCGATATATTTTTATATTAATTTGACATTCAATACAAAAATAAAATGGTCATATAAATTTTTGTATTTTTTAATAAAGAATAGATTAAAAAGTAACAAATGGTAATTTTAATATATGCCAAAGTATTATTTTTATAGCGTTTACATGTAACTTTTGTTATCTCGTGCAACCCCTTCTTATTTCATATAATTGTATTTTTTTTAAGATACATGCAATAAAATTAAATAATATTTTTCCTTTTCATCTTCTCTTCTCATTTTTTTTCTTTTATCAAGCATAAGCATTAGTTTCTTTCTCCATACTTTTATAATCATTTGGTATTGGTGTTTAATGGCTTTAAAAGGTGTCTAAAATGGTAGAAGAACACTTCTTTTGAAGTGTTCTACTGCACATATTTGATTCTTTCCCTTTGTTTTTCAAGTTTTTTTCTTGTTTTTTTTTCTTTCTCGTTACTAGTAAAGAAATTTCTAACTTTGTTTTTTTTTGTTAGTATAGTTTCCTATATCTTCTTTCAAGTAAAAGGGATGCAACACCTTTGGTGTACTGTACGGTATCCTAGGTACTGTACGGTCTCCTATGCATCAAGTCAACCATCAAGCCTGGTTGATCGTCTGAGTCAACCATCAAACCAATCAACCATTAGCCATATGGTACTTAGAGTACCCTAGCCGACCAATCAAACCACCCAACCATTAGGCCAACCAATTTGGTTGAACACATGGTTTGGTTATTAACGATAATAGCTCGTTAAAACCTTTATGGAGATTAAAGTATGATTGGGCCGTCATCAGACTCACGAAAGATAAAAGCCCATTACAACTACTATAAATAAAGGTCTCAGGTATGACTTCAGACCACATTTTAGATTATGCACACCACATGCATCCCTTATATTGATGACCGTTCGATCATTCTTACTGACTTTAGCGTCGGAGTGCTTTTGACAGGTACTCGCTCAACTTGGAGAACGAGGAGAGAGAAAGAACAACCTTTGGAATACGAGGAAGAAGCATATAACCATTCGGTCTTAACACCATTCCTCACTAGCCCATATGGTCTCTACCAGTTAAGTCTTCATAAACTGCGCCATCTCCATCAGTTCAGAGTCTTTACATGTCGTCCGGTCTTCGAAACAACCTTACATCCGAAACACTTGGTTTTGCCAATGATATCAACAATTACCATCCATGGAGTCGTTCAATGATAAAAATGCTTCTTACTAGGTTTGGAAACGATTAAATAATACGGTTGTTTCGTGATCTCACCTTCCATTTGTCACAGCATATTGTGGATGCAGAAGAAAAATGGAATAACTTGAAGGCAAGAATGAGATTTTACGGTGATTAAATACTTCACGAAACTAACAATCATATATGATGAAATTGAAAATTTCAAGCCATCCTATCTATTATTGTCATTCTAAAATGTTATTATACTTTGAGTACTTAAAGAAAAGTTGGAGACTTACGTAGTTTATTTCAAACAGTTTTATTTTATTTTATTATTATTTTTACTTTATATATTATTTGATTTATTATTGATTAATAATTATAATTTTTCTATAGGTTACACAATCATTTATTTATATATTTTCTTATTAACGAAATGTTTAATTTTCAAATATTTATTTGATTTTGATTTTATTACAACCAGACTAATCCGATAAATAAAATTGTCAATCATTATTACAATAATTATATAAAGTTTATGTTTATGTAAAGTTAATCGCAAACTATTCGTTATACAAAATTAGCTAACAAAATTAACTCACGGACCAAATCGTGCAACGCGGCAATTTCTAAAACAAAATCCAAAATATTCACATGAAAAGGCATTGGATAAATTGTTTTTAGCTGCGAGACTTAAAAGTTTCAAAGTAATATATAATAAATTTAATATTTCTTTTGAATAAGAAAATTAATAATTCAACAATTGAATAATGAGAAAAACATACCATTCATTTACGAAGCGCGCGAATGGAATGTAACAAGTGAAGATAAAAAACCCTGCCGTCACCCTAATCTTTTGCAGTCCAGTCGCAAGGAGGTCTCGTTTTGAAATTAGCGTGAAAGACATAATCGTAATCTTAATATTTATATGATTTAAAATCTGCAGGATAAACCCTGCCATATCAACGGTAATGGCGAACAAACTTGCTGGTAGGGGGGAGCTACTGGACCGTTGGAGAGGCATCGCGGAAGAAGAGGAGAACGACGATGACGATCATGTTGATTCCTCCAAGAGTCGTAACCTCCACCTCCTCAAACAACAATGGTTATCGCTTTTTCCCCCTTTTTCATTTTCAGCGCCAGAACGAATCCAAATTATAGTCAACAATCGGTTCATCGTTTTAATTATAATGGATTTGCAATGCCGATGTTCGGTTCCCCACGAATTTCGACTTTAGTTTTATTGGGAATTATTTTGACTTGTTGCTGAAAGCAAAATAGGTTCAGAGTGATAATACTAAAGCAGATGTTTACTGTGTCTGTTGCTTATGCATTGTACACATTCCTCACATCCTCAGTATAAACACTTGATAAACACGGTGAGTTTAAAGAACAAGTATGGAAATAAATAAATGATTATGAAACATAATCGGCAGTCATACTTGTGTGAGTATCTTTATATCACGTTATTCTTTTATTCCACATGAAAAAAAAAAAAAACTAGTTATGCTTTTACTGAGGCAGTGTTGCCTAACTGGTTTCATATCTAATGAGCCTTGGTGTAGTTTCCACAATGACTGTAATTATTGCCAGGTTTGCAGATGCATATAATTTTCTAATTTGTTTGCCCGGTGGAAGTCATATTTGGTGTGGCTTTTCGGATATAATGGGACCGCTTTTGGAGACTTTTTACAATTACTTCAAAAATGATTGTCAAGAGTCACCTCTGAGGCTGTTATGGAAGAGAATATCTGATGAAATGGGTCTTTGCCTTCAATGCATTTCGCAGCATCATCAAGCCCAACACATGTATAGCACGGAGTATGAGTCTAGTTCTATTGGTCCTCTTCTCGATGTCTTGCAGAAGCTTGATTGTGAAAGGGTGACATTACGTCTGAGGGATGTGAATAGAAAAATAGCAGGGGAAATGTATGATCCTGCCTGCGATAATGCAGAAGTTGTTAATGTTTTGTATGAGGTGTGTTTTCTGTGTCCGTATGGTTGACATAATGTTTTAGATTCTACTTATTAGGTTGCATCTGACGATTTCTCTTTATATGCAGATATTTTTGTTGCTTCTGAATTAGTACAAGAAATATTTTAACTGTATTTTTCCATCTAAATATGTTTTCTGTTTTCCATGGTATTTTATTACATATGTGTTTTTGTGCTGAAAATTTCACTACTAGACGAATTGAAAATCTCACTGGGAAGAGCAAATTGTTTATTTTTGTACTGGGACATAGTGTTAGGCAGGGAAATAACGAGAGGGTTAGGAAGAAATTTAAAGATAAAAGTAGTAAAATTGTTAGTTGTTACAGGGGGAGACTTTCTGAGGAAGTCTATACATTCTTATCTTCTGGGATGTTGAGGGAGAGTTTTTTGAGTTGGTGTTTGTGACGGGGAGAACCCTGTGAGAAAGGGAGATTTTCCTTCCTAAACGTTGCCCATTTGCGGCTCTGATAGTGACTAGTTCAGTTTGTGAGTTTATCTCTGGTTTTTCAAGGTCCCTAACACATGGTGAGTTTTATTTGTTGCTAAAATAGTAATTCTCTTATGATATTTTAAGTGGTAGTAGTTATAACTAGTTTCATTCTACTTTCTTTATGAATGGATTTTCTAAATTGAAGTTTAGAGTTTATCTGCTTATTTTCCTATGTTCATCATTTCACACAGGTGTTGATGTTCCCATTCCTCTTAGATTTTGAGCCTCTATTCACCGAGTTTGAGTTGTTTGTTGAAGCTATCGACAATAAGCATGAGTTGGCTTTGTCTGGGAATCAACAATTTCCGGTGTGTTTTATTTCTGGTACTCGCTGTGTATTACTGCTAGCAGATTCTCTGTTACAGCATGTTAAATGGTGAGCCCATTTTCTTCTAGGGAGTTTATGCATTACTATTTTGCAAGAGAAGCGTTCGTTCTGTTGGATATCGCTTAGCAGGATCAATGGGCAAAATCAGGTACTTATTGTTGGTTGGCTTGAAAGTTCTTCAGTTTCACAATTGTGATTTCATGTTTAAGTTGATGATGTTCCACTGAACTTGGGTTTTGTAAAAGGAAATTCTCTGCATCTGTAAATTCCTCCTAAAAGTACATATGGATATCCTTATCTTGTCTAAAAACAAGGCTGTTCTGTTATAGAGAAAGACATGGAAGGACATAGTAGCATATGCCATATCACTATTGAAATCATATATATGAGCCTCTTTACTTATCCATTCTTCATCACCATGTTCTCATTGAGTTTTCTGGTGTCAAAAGCCTTTTTTTTTCCCATTTTGATGTGATCTATGTTTGCTTCTGTGTAGGAGAGCAACGGACTTGGAACCTTTGCAGCCATTGCTTAAGAAATTTATTGGCTGTTTAGAGGCAGATGCTTTACCGGTGGCTTTGGAGACCTCAGCACCAAGAACTCAATTGGATCGCGTGTCTTTATGGATTGGTATCAAATCACTGTAAGAAGTGTGTTTTGAATTTGGTAGCATCAATCTTTAGCTCAGTATGTTTTTCACTAATATTTTCGTGCTACATCATTATGTATGCTCTGTGAAGGCTTGGCTTCTTGGACCCTTCAACTTTTGAAGAAGGGATATTGGAACGGTATCCCTTTTTTGTCGATATTGTACTCAATCATATTAGTGGTGATTCACTTGAATTTTCACACGCCGTTACTTGCTTGAGACTGCTCTTTGAAATGCTTGGTATGTTGTTTTTCCTTTCCATTTCACGTTCTTTAATTCATATACATTTCTTTTGCTGACTTTTTGTTTTGTTGTTTTGGCTTGGTTTGAGGTTGTAAGCTTTGGTTAAGGTCTACATTGTCACCAAGTGTAATGCGCAACACTTTAATTGGTCAATGCTTCCATACTCGCAATGAGAAAATCCATAAAGATATTTTTGGTCTATTCCAACCTTTTCTACAGGCATGTATGGATGGTGATTTGATTTGTTTCTTTGTTGTACGTGTATTGGGAGAAGGACGGTTGTTCTTGTATTGACATTATTGAGTTATTTCATCTCATTTACAGTCTCTCGAAGCTTTGCAAGATGGAGAGCTTGAAAAGCAGCGTAGGTATTTTCTCTATTTTTTGCTCCATCAAGTGCCAGTGAGCAGTAACTTCAGCGTTCTAACAAGAAAATTGGCATGTCAGGTTATTACATTTAGATTTTTGCATGATGGATGAACATAAACATGTGATCTATTCCGCTTTTTTAATTGATACTGCAAATTGTTTTGGCTTATCACCATTGGTATAATGCTATATATAAGATTGTCTTTGCAGATAGCGCTTCATATTGTACACCGAGGTTACAAGATGAACCCACCTTGTCCTCCCTTTGAGTGTGCACATATGTGGTAAGAAGCCAGAACCCCTTCTTTTTATGTGTTCAAACGAAACTTATTAATTGTGGACTTAGTATTAGACAGTTGTCTGTACTCATGTATAAGAGTTGAGCACTCAAATTCTGGAGTCAGCAACTTGTAAGAGTTAGTTAACTTGCCTATCTTTTTTGTCAAACATAAATTTGAAATAATTTCCATGTTTAAACAAGTCAAATCACTAATTGATCTACAACTGAACAAACCAATCAAAGCACTTAAAAACAAATTGGGCAATAAATTTAAGCCTTTTACACCATTTTAATGATTTTGGCATTGTTCATAGATTTATCTAGCCCCACAGGTTCATACACATCACCTAAACGAAGTTGTTGAGTGCAAGCATTGTTAAATATCTTGTCAAAATTTAAACCTTCTAACACACCACCTATCATCCGCAATCCATCTTCTTATGAGTCAGCTTTTGTCCCTATTCGAGTTCCAATTGTCAATCCCCTCCTATGTAGACTCAGTCTATCTCTGGAGTTCATCAGTCCAGAATTCATCCTTCCTTGTTCCTTGCTCATTTAGAACCTAAAACAATTAAGACAGGACTTGAGGATGCTAATTGGCTTGCTACAATGCATCCAGAATATGATGCACTTTTGAAGCGAAATACATGGGATTTAGTTTCTTAACCTCCTTATAGACAAGTTATTAGATGCAAATACAAAGCAAGGTTGGTGCACTTATTTTCGTAAAATTATTTCTCTAGTGGTAAAACCATGAGTTGTTATAATTTAGGGTAAAATGATTCATCTTATTATGCCGAGATATAAAATACGCTAAGCGAGAAACAAAAATACACTTGAGTGAAAGTGAACCAGCAAACTAGAAAAAGCTGGCAGAAACTTGATGAACCTCAACTGTAAGTTAGATAATCATAATGAAGACAATTAAGTTGATAAGATGAGAGAACACAAGGAGTTCACCGATTAAATAGTAACACACATAAGTTGAACACATACATAAAATCAGAGAGAATTGATGATACGATCGTGTTCAGGAAAGAGTATGGTCTTTTTTGAATTTGAATCCTCCAGACACAATAAAATAAATCACAGAAGAATGTAGAATAAGATAGGGATGACAACATCACAATCTAGCATATTGATAAGTCAAGTGAAGATTCGCCACAAAGATGTTAATCTTTGATAAGAATCAAAGTTCTAATCTAAGAACCAAGAGAATCCTTTCTCAAAGAATGCAAATGTATGTAATATGACTCAAAATATTTACATTATGTTTTTAATACCTCTATAAATAGGTACATAAGTTTAACAAAACCTAGAAACCTAAAAATAAAGCCTAAAACTCAAAACACATAAAAATAACAAAAAATAAAAATTATAGATGCAAGCTTTTGTCTAGCGAGGCTCGCTCGTCCAAAGAACACAACCTAGTTCGTCCAGTGAATTTAACATTTTGTAAATTTAAAATAAAATTACAATTTATTTAATTTTCTAAATTATTCTTCAATTGTGCTTATTATCTTCATGTTCTTTAAATTCCCTCCTTCATAAAACATTATAAAATTCAAGGATACATGTTTTGATATTTGATTTTGTCATAGATTCTTTGAATTGCAAATATTCTTCAAGTTTTTCTTATATGTTCATGATGTAGTCCTTTATCATACCCTTCTTAAAGAGAATTTGTCCTCAAATTCGTACTACTTGAAGATCCCTTATCAATTGACCGAAGAAACAATGTTTTCACCAAAAAAGGACTCAAATCCCCGGTTAAATTGTTTGATTAGATGATGTGAACAAGGTAGAAGTCATTTGAAGAAGAATTAACTAATTGAGCAGACAAACGACGTGAGTGTGACGATGAACACAACTTTGAATGGAGAATACAAATACAAACCAATCAATTCACTGATTGACAGTGCTTGTGACAGATGCGGAAGCAAGTGAAAGCAATGGTCAGTTTAAATAGAGACGAAATCTGGATCAGGGAAGAAAAAGCTATAGATACCATCTTAAATAACACAAATAGAGAGAAAAGAGAAAGAATGAACAAGGAACTAAGTAATTTTATTAATCTCATAATAGTTTGAATGTTATGTACATTGACTTTTTATCGAGATTAGTTTTCTGTTAAGAGTAACAGAAAATGACAACTGTACATTAAGAGAAATTAGTACATTAGTGAGAAACCCACATCTTTACGAAGTAAAAGTGACCTATACAAGTCAACTATGGTATACAAGTCGATGTGGAACATCCAACACATCCTTCTCACGGCGAGAAATATACATCTTGAGCGTGATACTAAAGATTAATGGATGGTCCAGTAGCAACCTGATAACAAGTGGAACTATAGATTCAACAATAAACTTCGTTAGGATAGACTCTAAACCATAGCTTTTGATATTATGTTAAGAAGTGGATTTTAACCTCATAAAATTGATTTGTAAAGTAATGTTTGTCTCGACTTATATACTGGAAATTAGTCTTATCTTTAGTCGATATGAGACTTCAAACACTAATATTAAGGAGACCACAAAGATCATTTTTATTCTAAAAAACCTCTATTCACAACATATATTATGAATGAGATTCAATGGAAAGCTATGTGCTAATGATACACCACTTCCGGTCTTATATATAAGAAACAAATATCTATCTTTTAAGAAACAAATATCTAACATACAACAATCAACAAAAGTAGTTAACTTGACTAATTTTAATATTTAATAATAATTTAAGTTTTATTAAAAAAAATATATCAATAGAATTGAATGGTTCAAGTGCTGATTATATTTAATGACATTCTTTTAATTGTAGGAATAATTTTTTGTGTGATTTATACTGTTAATAGCCCAATAAAGGCATTCATTTTCATGGGAAATCAGTGTATATCTCATACAAGACCAGAGGTAGTGCCCTGGTACTTGGTCTGTTGCTTTTTTCATTAGTGTAGTTTCCTGATCACTTCTCAATATTTGTATTGGACAGGGGGCCTTCCCTTGTATCATCTCTGAAGGACTCCTCGCTCCACAGTTCTTTAAGGCAACCTGCATTTGACCTTATACAGACCATCATAGTTTCAGATGCTACTGCATTACTGCATTCAGTGCTGATTTGCTGCACAACTCTGAGCACTGATCGTGGCATTACAGATGAGGTCATTGAGTTGGACGATGAAAATGATGATATTTGTCTGCCATCTTTTCCAGACAACAAAGAGAATGATAATAGTAGTTCTTGGAGTCACTTCAAAGTTCAAAGTGGAATAACTTCTCAAGATTGCCGACAGTGGATATGCATTCCCATGTTATGGGTTGATGTTTTAGTTGATATTAATCCCTCAGTCCTTCCAATTTCATTTTCCAAAGCTGTTTTCTGGGCACGATCTCGTTTTCCTTTGGTAGAATATGAGAATAGTGTAGAAATGGTGCTTCCAAACAGATCTTTCCTTTCATCTTATGCTCCAGAAATTTCCTCTTCATTTGAATGGAAGGTTCCAACTGGATCTGATGATGGTGGAGATGGAAACAAATCAAAAAACTCAGTTGAAGTTTTGACTATGTCTCGTCCTTTATTAAGAACATTTATTAGGTTCCTAACGCCAACTTCACTTTATCTTTATATTATGCTATAAAGTTTGTGCATTTTCTGGTTCTAAGTTAAAAGCTAATTTTTAGTTTCTTGACTAATTGTCTGGAGTTGCACATCAGGTTAACTGCACATTTTTTAGTTCAGATAAGACATGGAGAACTTCGAAGTCAGTGGACTTGGGAACCATTGATGAGTGAAAGCTTAATCCTTTCACTCTTAGACCCGAATGATGTAAAATTTTCCTAAAACTTGAAGATCATGCTTACCCATGTTAGAACGTGATGAATCATCTCATTGTTTTTTCTTATTTGTTTTTCCCGTGCAGGATGTTCGACAATTTGGAAAGTCTATGTTAGAACAAATTTCAGATACTCGGGGTCTTTCAAGTGGATTGAAATTTCTTTGTTCTCACAAGACCTCTTTGTATGCAACTATTCAGGGCCTCAAGCATGCTATGGAACTGGTAATGATTTTAGCAAATGTTTTCTTGATAATAATTTAGTTAATGTCTGCCGTTTGTTTCTTTGTGTTTGTGCACAAGGCAATTTCAGTGGAGAAGTATGATTTATGAGAAGGATAAGGATCCCCTAAAACAGGAGAAATGGCTGAAAACAGAAACAATGCAATCTATTATCTCTGCTTACCGAACCTAATCCTAAACTCCCTTAAGATAACCATGAATGGTCCCTTAGAGAGAAACGGTATCACTTGTTGTTTTTACTGTGGGCTAAATAGATGCATTCAACGGCATTCTCCTCCTATGAAGCTGAGAGACTCCTACACATGGATGTTGATCCTCCAGCATGGGTTACGTAGCAGTTGAGACACTGTGTATGTGTGTGTATTTAAAATATAGAAACTCAGTTAAAATTAAATATGAGCAACATACTATTGGAAGTTTTTCCTATTTGGGTACTCAAAATTCTTTATATTATGGGTGTTATTTGGGCTATTGAGAAATCTTGGGTTGATGGTTATAGGCTGGTGTGGTTGGAATGTGATTTTACTTTGGTTTCATCTCCTTAAATTGTTCCGTAGTCGCTTTGAGGGACATGATGAAAATGCATGAAGAGTTATGATGCTATGGAGTTCAAAGTAACCCATTCACGAAGAAAATTCTTGTGTGGATAAGCTCACAAATTTGGGTATTGACAAAAGATATGAGATCCAATGGTTTGAGTCTCTTCCTTAGATTATTAGGCTAGAAGTTTTTCATAATAGATTCCAACACCCTTTTTTTCGTTTTGCATAAGTTTTAAGGGAGTTTGCCTTGTACTTCTTTTGAACATGGGTTTGGTTTGGCCTCCCCATGTTTTTGTTTTATTTTTTATTTCTTTTCAATAAATTGTTTCATGTGATGATAAATGATGGTTGAATTATGAGGCGTCAACCTAGTTGAGATGTCTTAGTTCAGAGTGATGCTTAACATGAATTTTATATAAAAAATATTTGTATTATATAATAAGACAACTATGTAAAATAATAGTGGCTGTTATATACTATTTTCTATCCTTGTATAGCTTTCTGAGGCATCGTCTATGTTATGACCTGCTTTATTTTTCTATTTTTACTAATCTGAGCGTGTATCTCTGTTAGGTGCAACTGGATTCTGTTCTGTTGAAGTTTCATACGCTACATCATTTTTGGTTTCTTTTATGCAAATTACTCAAAGATGAGGGTCTACTTGCCCCAGAGTTGCCAGATAATACACATAGTGTCTTAAGAATGCCAAAATTCTCCTCACATGGTGGGTTTTTAAAGCAGCCAGCTTTCAGTTCTTTGCCTGAGAATGTTGTTAAAAATGCTGCCAATGTTGAACAAAGAACAAAGGAAAAATTTGGATGTTTCCTATGTGAAAAGGCATGGCATATTTTCTGTAGATGCTTGGTAGATGGCAAAAACTTCATTGATTACAATCTTTGCCAGGTACTATCTGGACTTCGTTTTCCCTGGCTATTTGCTTTGTTCAGTTTTTTTGAAATACTTTTGTTGAAATAATTAGTAAATTTATGTAATCATTATGTCTAAGGTAGGAGTTGAGTGTTAAATAACCCGCCCCTAGTTCTCTGTCCAAGTAGCCTAGGATAGAGCGTTTTGCCTTTTAGTCTTCCTATTGTATCAACCTTCATATTTATAAATACAGAACTATGAGAGGGTTTCTACAAATATATTTCTCTGTTTTAATCTCAACATAGTATCAAATCAGGTTCTCTAAGTTTTCTTCCAGTACTGTCTCTGCTGCCCGCTGATGGCCATAAAAAAATTGTCTTTCAACCAGTGCATAACCTTAATGAGCGGTTATGTGCTTTTTTAGCTGGTTTTCACTGTCCGTTGCCTCCATTCACCATCAGCCATTGTTCGCCACCATCCGTCCATGTTCACTGTCATAGTTTTGTCTGGCAATCACGAGATTTGGATCGTTTCCTTGAGTGACGGCCAATCCCACAGAAATCAAGGAGAAACTCCAGTCCATGTGCTGCCACCTTCCCGGTGTCAGAATCATACTGTGCGACTCCCGGTCGTCTCACCGAAGGCCCCTATTTCTGTTTTGACCCTCCATAGCGGTCACGTGAGAGTCAGCTGCCTCCACACAGTGCCACCATAATCCTTCAATGGAGCAAATAGAAGCTCCATCGTCAGTGTTCATCATCCAACAACCACCATTGTGGTATCTCCTGAGAAAAATCTGACACCAACCAAAGCTGGTTCTGGAATCATGGTAGCTATAAGGAAAGAGTTGAATCCTGAAAGTATGCAACTCTGGGTTTGTCTTATCTTGCTACCAGCAGCTAGTCAAGGAATTTCACCTCCAAGTCATGGGTTGAAGGTTGCTCATAGCTTAAGGGGAAGTGTTGAAATAATTAGTAAATTTATGTAATTATTATGTCTAAGGTAGGGGGTTGAGTGTTAGATAACCTGCCCCTAGTTCTTTGTTTCACAACTCAGGCTAATGACAATATAATGGGAAACCGTGACCTCATCAACTTACTTACCTCTTTAGGAGAACCAAAATACATGAAGAAATGTGGATATTGGCTTTTTGCTAAAAATTCTACCACTTCCACAAGAGCTAATGTTTTAGCCTTTACCGTCTCATGTACAAATACTGGTGAGTCTGTTTGCATTAAACATTCATAGACCCATTTATATGCGCTCATCCCAGTCCATGACATTTTGTCAAGCACATAATCAACAAGTTTGCCCGTTTGGTTACCCCTGTGCTTTTGTTCAATCAAGCATTCAAATACAGATCTGCAGAAGCTCGTGTTAGCTCCTAGGAATGTCCTAACTGCGTCAGCTCGCTCTAATGGAAACACTGGTAATAGTTATTGATTTCTTGGTATTCCTACCAGAGCTTTCATAGTTGCTATTCTCTTGGTGAAAAGCTGGTCATAGTTATTATTCAATAAATTTTTAAAGAACATCATAAAGTAGCCACTGAATACAAGCATTTTATCGGCACGGAACTTCTTTACATTCTCAACGGATACAATTGGATGCCCGACTTGGCACTAATCATGTCAATCCCAACTCTAAGACTCATCCAAAGTTGTCGAAGGATGGATAATATAGACCTAGTGGCACCTAGGTGTGTTCTTGCCATAGTTCCATCATACATTGCCAACCCGATAGCTAGATTGATCTCCAGCCTATCATTCTCGTAGTCCAGGACACTCAAGATCTCTCCAACAGCAATGAACTGCACGGTGCCTGTAGTTGCATTTGTCCTTCTCTAATTCCTTCTCCCAGATTAACAGGTCAATTGACAGCTTCAGCCTCTCCAAGTCCCATCTTGGTGAGTTCCTGTGCACGAACCGTTGGTGTGAGGTCTCTCTTCTTGAGGGCAATAACGGGTGTCTCTCAAAGAGTTAGAGGTTTAGATATAGGAATGGAACCAGGACATGCTATAGTAGAAAAGGTACCATTTGCAATTCTTATCGTATTATGTATGAAACCTGTGCAAAGACTTTATGCAAAGAACTCTTTTAAGCAATTTTTCATCAGGCTTGTAGCTCTAGAATTGATGATCCATGGAGCTTTGGAGTTCTGTTTGGCACTAAAAAAGAACAATAGAAAAGGAAATATCTTCTCTGTTTAGAGAGGAGGATGAATTAACTGCCATTGTGGGCCCAACTAAATGTTGCACAAAAACTAGCTTGGTAGGTGGGGCTGTCCTCCACTTATATAGTTTAGTTTGAATTTGTCTGTAGTCAATATAAGGCTTAGGTTTTCTTCCTATGAAAAGAACTTATAACAGTTCTCTAATTGTTCCATAGTAAAAGGAATTATAAATTGGAACCTGAGGGAAGAACATTGATCACAGATGATGATACAACTTTGACCCTTGTAGAATTTGTGGAAGACATGGTTGGCAAACACATGATTAGGGCCAAAACTTTGATACCATGTAATTTTAGGATAATAGAATAATTTTTCTTTCTATGGATTGATCAAAATTACATGAGTTATATAGACAAAGATGGTCAGGAGAAACCCTAACTACCCTGATTAGTGATTACAAAATAAAAAAGGGAGAAAGTAAAGGAGAACCAAATGAGATTTGAATAATCATATCTTGATCTTAACTACCTAAAGTCCTTATTTGAAATTTAAATTTAAAATAAATTTCCTAACAACTGTTAACAATAGTTTTTTATTTTTTTCTTTACTAGATTCTATTATTTTTATTTAAAGTTTAAGTTTAAATAAATATAAGTACAACTGTGAACAATATAATTGCTTGTTTTTTCAGATGACTTGTGTACGATTACTTGAGATTCTCCCTGTTCTTGTCAATAAACTTTGTCTATCTGGTGATAAAGAGATGGGGAATCTCACAATGCTTGTACAAAATAAATTGAATTTCAAATGGCTTCACGATCTTATGGAATGGGGGAAGTCATCACTCAAAGTTGTAATTGTATATTGGAAGCGTGCTGTTACTGATATCCTGAATCAGTTGAAAGCTTCTTGTGATAAAACTTCTCTGTCAACAATCATGACCATAGAAAATCTTATTTTGAATGGTGAGTTTAATTTCTGTAGTCAATTTTCCCTCCATGATTCTGTGAGTTCTATGACATTAATATATTTTATTAATGTTTTGCATTGTCAATTTAGATGGTTATACTTTGGAAGAATTGACAAAACAACTGTCATGCCTGTCCGTTTCTTTATCTAGGGAGGAAACCGTGAACTCTGAATCATTGGTATCTGAAAGATTGCCATTTGAGAAGGGCTGTTTTACTTCAGATGTTCATTCTTCATCCATGGAGTATATAGACTTACAAAATCTGGACTCTAAAATTGTGATTGGCAACAAAAGCACTGACAGTGTAATTATTCTTTCTGATGATGAAGTGGAACCAAAAGTTTCTTCCAAGAAAGACATTTTATCAGTTGGTGATGATGTTCATCACATTTCTGATGGCAATATTGTGCCCCATGATTTTGGTACTAGCTTACCAGCTGCTGACCCTTCAAACCAGAATGTTTCATTCATTAAAACTTTGAAGAAAAGGAAGGAGTCCTTCCAGAAAAAGGCTAGTTTTGGTAATTTAAATGATAAGCCTGTGGTGACTTCGTTTATTGATTCAGAAAGCTCAGACAGTTGTAGGAAAGAAGCAAGTTCAAAATCCAAGGATATGGACAATTTGACAAAGCTTTCGGATGAAGGTGCCAATGCTAAAAATATGAATAAAACTCGTGGCAGCATGGCTCCCAAAACTGTTGACACTGTGTCACGTACTTGTAGTAAAACGTTATGTGATCAAGGTGCAGATGGTGATCCCCTAGAGACTGCATTAAAATCTGTGGGACGTGTCCAGTTGCATGTACCAAAGCCTACAATTTTGAAAAGACAAGTTATTCAACTCAAAACACCCTTTGAAAACAAATCTGGTTATCTTCGTAAATTGGAGGATCCAATGAAAAGATTCAGGCCACCAAGGTTGGATGATTGGTATAAAGCTATTCTTGAGATAGATTATTTTGCAACAATTGGATTGTCATCCAAGAGAAAAGATGAAAACCAAACTGTTAACAAATTAAAGGAAGTTCCTGTATATTTTCAATCTCCTGAACAGTATGTTGAGATATTTCAGCCATTAGTTTTGGAGGAGTTCAAAGCACAGCTACAAAATTCTTTTCTTGAAATGTCTTCATGGGAGGAGATGCTTTATGGAGTCCTTTCTGTGATGTCAATTGAGAGAATTGATGATTTCCATATTGTACGCTGTGTCCATGATGATGGTGATTCTGCAAAATGCAGGAGCTTTGCTGAAAATGACTTTCTTTTGCTAACAAAAGATCCTCCTCAAAAATCTTCTCATGATGTTCATATGGTTGGAAAGGTATGCTTTCATTAATGTGTGATTGCTATTGTCCAAATATTTTTCTCCAATGCCTATAACGTCTTACAGTTCAATGTTTTAAGCTATGCATGCTTGAGTAGGTGGAAAATTTGAAGATTGAAAATTAAGGAAAACTACTCCATACTAAACTTGAAAGCATAATGTAACACTTTTGTTGTCCAACTCATATTTTTTCTACTTCTATCTTAATTCATATTGAAAAAAGTTTAAAAGCTTTCAATATCTACCAATTTGGCTCTTCTTATTTTGAACCAACTCAAACAGGCTTAGTTCCTAGTGTCTTGTACCTAGTTTTCAATAATATCATCAGCATGCTGAGCCACTTAAATGTCATATTGTGTTTTGTTGAGTATGAAGATTTGCGAGCTCATGATTGGTAAGCCTGCTGTCCCTTTTGCTGATAATTGATTGCTAATTCTATACTTGAGCATGCTTGAAAATTGCAATATCCAATAAACCATAAGATGGTTGAACTCTGAATTTTCCTGCTATTATCTTAATTTGCTCCTTTTTCAACCTTCATCAGAAATATATATTTTTTATCTTGTTTTAGTGGCAAATAACATCGAATGTTAATTTGATTTTTGAAACCTGCCAACTGTTTACATTAAACCTTAAAGTTGCTGTGCGTTGGGTCACCTTTTTGTTGAACAAAATTTGTGCTGGTTCCCCAATGTGGCAAAAGCTAACCTCAAGCCACTTATGCACCAAACCTGAAGTAGTGCGGATAAATCTGTCATGTTAAAGCTGTCTGTGTTTTGCAGGTTGAAAGGCGTGAGAAAGACAACAAAAGAGGTTCAAGTATTATTCTCATCAAATTCTATTTTCAAAATGGTTCTTTACGATTAAATCAAGCTAGAAGGAATCTCACTGAACGAAGTAAATGGCATGTTTGTCGTATAATGAGCATTACCCCACAAATGCGAGAATTTCATGCACTGTCATCAATAAAAGACATCCCTTTGCTTCCTCTCATTTTGAATCCTGTCAACAATTCCTTTTGTTTCAACGAATGTAAAGAAGTAGATCTCACCAATTTGTGCCAGTCATTGCAGCAAACTCTGAGGTCAACATTTAATGCCAGTCAACTTCAAGCAATAAGTGTTGCTATTGGAAGGGTCAAAGCAAAAAAGACTATTGAATTATGTCTAATTCAGGGTCCTCCAGGTAGTTGATCCACTTCGATCTATCCTTAAACCATGAAGATCTTGTCATTTTTTCTGCTTAAACTTTTTAAATTGTTAATTTGCATGTATGCTGATGTAAATATAGGAACTGGGAAGACTCGGACTATTGTTGCAATTGTCAGTGCTCTTCTAGCTTCTCAACCAAAGATGAGTTGTCTAAAAAATCCTTCGGGTGAAAACTTGTACCAAAATTCTTCTACATACTTTAGACCGAAGGTTAGTCAGAATGCCATTGCAAGGGCTTGGCAAGATGCAGCATTGGCCAGACAGTTGGCCAATGATATGCAAAATTCTTCAACATCTTTCGGAAATTATGTGAGACAGAGAGTGCTTATCTGTGCTCAATCTAATGCTGCAGTGGATGAGTTGGTGGCAAGAATTTCTAGCCATGGTCTTTATGGCAGTAATGGGAAAATGTACAAGCCTTATCTCGTGAGGGTTGGAAATGCAAAAACAGTTCATTCAAACTCATTGCCATTCTTTATTGATACATTAGTTGATCAACGTGTGGCTGAAGAGAGGATGCATACAAATGTTGTGAATAGTGATTTAGGGGTAGATTCATCAGCCATGCTGCGGTCTAAATTAGAGAAACTAGTTGATTCTATTAGGTTTTACGAAGCCAAGCGTGCTAACTCAAAGGATCAGAATTCTAATGCTAAAAGTCATCTGTATAATGACTCTCTTAGGACAAATGAGAAGGAAATGTCAGAGACAGAAATTGAAATGGAGTTACGGAAACTGTATGATAAAAAACGACAAATATATAAAGATCTTTGTAGTGTTCAGACTCAGGAGAAGAAAGCCAATGAAGAAACCAAGGCTCTTAGGAATAAGTTGCGGAAGGCTATACTAAAGGAAGCTGAAATAGTGGTAACTACATTGAGTGGCTGTGGTGGGGATCTTTATGGGGTATGCTCTGAGAGAATGTTAAACTCCAAGTTTGGGGGGACATCTGAACATACCCTTTTCGATGCTGTTGTAATTGATGAAGCTGCCCAAGTATATACATCTTTTTTCTGCTATAAATAATTTATCTACAATCCTCTAGTTAACTATATTTACCTTCTGATCTTTTTTGTTGCTGCAGGCTCTTGAGCCAGCTACTCTGATTCCTCTTCAGCTTTTAAAGTCAAGTGGAACCAAATGCATTATGGTAAGAGTACTAACCAAAAGCTTTTAAACTTATACCGATGTAGGGTAAATAGTAAAACTGACCTTTGTAATTTATTCAAGGTTGGTGACCCAAAGCAGCTTCCTGCAACTGTCCTCTCAAATGTTGCCAGTAAATTTCTTTATGAGTGTAGCATGTTTGAACGCTTACAAAAGGCTGGGCATCCTGTTATTATGCTTACGGAACAGGTACATCGTATGTGCCTAGATGAGTAAAATATACTTTAGGAACTGTTAGTTCAATGCTTCATTCTATGCCATAGATTTTGATGGATCTGAGAGCAATCATTTATAATTTGTTTTTGACAGAATACATAGGTGTTCTTTGATCCTTGTAGCTGACCTTAGCTAGTAGGAAAACTACCTTTTTATTGTTGATCAAACAATTTAGACAATGGTGAGAGGCAACCCTATTTCTTATTAAGTCTCAAGTTTAGAAGAAAATAATTTCTCTCTTATTCTAGTTAATCACATACATCCGATATATATATACACACACACATTGATTAGATAATTTAGGAAATAAGCACAACCTATTCTAGGAAACAAATTCCTGAGATTGTGGGATTGATAAGCTAGTAATAAAACCAATATACACCCAAACCGATAGGAATAAAATCTGAAACTTATTAAATATTTTGACATTAAGGAATGTGGATCGATGAGAGACGCACAAGAAGATTCAAGAAAACTTATTTTTGGATAGGTTTAAGTGATGAGTGCTTTAGCTATTTGTAACAAATGCTCATTTATTTTTGCATTATTTGGTAGCCATTTCCACATGGAATTTGTTTTCTTGTGTTGGATGAAACTTTTGTAGTGCTATGAATCTTAGTAGAAGACTAATTGTAAATGGAGTTTTTCATTACGTCAACCCACCCAAAACAAAAACTCATGAGAGCATTTATAGAAGCTACTACCCTTAGGATAGAAATGTGTGTAGATGGATAACAAACAATGACAGCTGAAACAAATAGATAATAAACTGTGACAGCTCACAACAAACAACAGAATATTCTAGATACAAAGGGAAACTCATATTATCTGCTAAACATGGCAGTAGATGCTTGTGAGATTGTATGGCTTCTAACAGTTAAAATGTGGAAACATACTAAATTCATGAGACAATCAAAGCGCTATTCACAGTTTGTCAAGTCCAGTCTTCCATGAGTCAACCAAATACGAGAGAGAAGGTGGTCAAGAGAAATCAACACAGACTTTGATAATTCCCGTGATCAACTTTTGTTTCTCATAAAGGTAAGTATGCCATGACATCACTATATAACTTGTAATATCAACTAGGTTACACACCAAGTTACACCAATTATCTGCAGCATGCTGAAATACCATAAGAAAAAAGAAAACATTAAAAAAAGTGGGAGGATCCAACCAAACCCACTTAAGGGACAAACCTATCAAAAGGTAATTGATATCCATCCTAAAAAGTCTCATAGGAAATGTAATCAGGATAGTATCCCACCACCTATTATGTGTTGGTAACATATGTAACAAACATGGTTCGGGTGACATATGATCCAACTTGAAGGGGTACTAAAAATATGATTTGATTGCATTAAATAGGAGATATGATTTGATTTGAGTGGGTAATTTCTCATCAAATATTTTCCATTATGTATTGATTTTATTCTTTATTAGTGTTTCTTTTTCATTATAAATAAGAGCACTTATGTATCAACAATCACACCATTGCAAGCAGTCCTCTCTATGTGTTTTGGTAGGCATGGAGTGGTTTTATGTTTACATTGTCCTGTTCTATGATTCAAAGCTGAATCCCTTTATGATTTTTTTTTTCTCACAATGGCAGTATAGGATGCATCCAGAGATTTGCAAGTTCCCGTCATTGCATTTCTATGACAACAAATTACTGAATGGAAGCCAAATGTCTAACAAATCAGCACCATTTCATCAAATCAATGGTCTTGGCCCATATATGTTTTATGATATCATTGATGGCCAGGAGGTTCGTGGGAAAAGTTCTGGTGTAATGTCACTTTGTAATGAGCATGAAGCTGATGCTGCGGTTGAAATACTAAAGCTTTTCAAGAAAAGGTTAAATTTACTTTCTGTTTCTCTTACTTTCAGCTTATCCTGATGCTTACTTACAAAATTAGGATTGTCTCCGAAGGTACCCTGCTGAATTTGTTGGTGGAAGAATTGGTGTGATTACTCCATACAAGTCTCAACTTTCCCTTCTGCGATCTCGGTTTCTTAATGCTTTTGGATCTTTGAGTGCAGCGGATATTGAATTTAACACTGTGGATGGTTTTCAAGGTAGGGAGGTGGATATATTGTTACTTTCTACTGTAAGAGCAGCTCATTCAGGTGTTACTGCTTCCGTAGTAAACTCAAACTCTATTGGATTTGTTGCTGATGTGAGACGGATGAATGTTGCCTTGACAAGGGCCAAGTTATCACTTTGGATTCTGGGTAATGCTAGAACTTTACAGACTAACCAGAACTGGGCTGCTCTTGTGAAGGATGCTGAAAAAAGAAACTTGATAATGAGGGCTAAGATGCCATATCATTCAATGTTCAAAACAGATAAAAGTAATTGCTCTGTTGAAAATTTTGATAATCACGCAAGACCATTGAAGCATGAGAAGAAGGTTAAGGATAGTGACCAGAACAAAATTTTGCTTGGAAAGGATACTGTTGAGACGAAAAAGAAACGTGTTGCCTCTGAAGTCTGGGACAGGAATAAGGGTAATGGGGATGAGAATTCTTCTTCAGCTTTGGGAAAATATGCTCCATGTAAGGGAAGGAAATCTGAAGATGAGCATTTCTCCATTACTAAGGATATGGGAAATAAAACATTGGGTAAAAGACAATTAAAATTTCAACAATCAAGGAACAATTTAGACTTTCCAGTGGAAGAGGCAAGTGGTGGGCAAAAGGTATCAAAAAGACCTACTTTGCATTCTGGAGGGAATAGGAGCAGTTCTACTGAAATTTCTGTTTCCTCAATGAAAGGCAGTCACAAAGAGAAAGATGCAGTTGATCAAGGTACTGCTTCTAATAAAATTAAAGTTGATGAAGTTTCAAAAAGGAAACAGCAACGTGAAGCTGTAGATGCTATTCTTTACTCATCTTTGATATCTACGAAGAAGGAAGACACTGTGACAAAAGTTTCTGCAAAAAGGCCCTTTTCCTCATCTGTTGCTAGTAGGAGTATCAAGCCGTCTAAGAGCAAAAGTGGTAAACCTCTGCCTTGACTTGTTTAGTATGATTTATCTTTTAGTTGATATGAATACAAGGATGATAAGAAAGTAATACTCTATATCCTTGATAACAAAGGCTAACCTGCAAGGGAATTTTTCTGTCTTTACTGAAATTCCTCTTGCACATTTTACTGAATCAACGTATGATATTGCTATTGGGTGTCTTGTTACCTTTTTATCTTTACAATTGTTAGAATTAAGTATTAAATATAGGTAAGATATATATGTTGGAAAACTGCTATATGAGCTGTACCTATCTTTGTACATAGGATTGCAGTTTGATCTTTGCTCTTCTCTATACTCATTGTATCATAAATCTATTAATATAAATATGAGAAGATGTGAGAGGAGGAGTGATGAAGCTCTCTCAAATTCATTATGTATTCTTTTATAATTTTCTAAAGTTGGTAGGGTCGATTCCGCTTTGTTTGCCACTTTTTGACAAAGAAATTGTTAATTGGTCACTGTCTATGTCGTTGGTTGGTTGCCGTCCACTGTTAAAATTTTATCCTTCGATGCTTGGGTCTTGTGCGCCTCGACTAGTGCAACCCAACCTTGGCGATAGCTCATCCTAATTCCGGTGGTCACCGTCACATCTGCCCTTGGTGTGTGTCTCACGGGCTTTCTTAGCTGGAATCTTTTCGACCACAATTTAACTCTCAGAGGATTGAGCCTATTTTTCCCTTTGTTCTTACTGTTTGGTGAAGTCTTCTAGTGTTGATGACGATTTCTCTCACTTGAAACCCTAGGTTACCTTTGGTTTTCTCTCTTGCATTACTGGATTGTCTCCTTGCCTCAACCTTTTCCAACTCGTCTTAAGGGGACTATCTCCTTTGCCCTAATTTCCAGTTGTGAAAATGGAGGTTGTTGTAGTGGAGGAGGTCGTCCTCGTGGTAGATTTAAGCTTGAGTAAACTATCACAAGATTAAATGGTTCAAGGATTGTATAAGAGATATATTTAAAAAATCATAATATTTATAATATTTAATAGTTTTATTACATAAAATGAGGTGACGACAATTGTAGGGCCATCATTTAGCCCTTGTTTGATAGAAAGGGGTAAGGAGAAATGATATTAGTTATGTGGTATAGGTAGAGGTGTCAATTTAACCCATGGCCCCAAGGCCAGCCCTAACCCACTATTGAAAAAGCCCTATTTTAAGAAGTCCCTTAAGTAGGGGGCTAGAAAAAAGCCCCAATCCCCAAAGCCCCCTCTCAAGTGGGTTAGGGTCAGGGTTAAAGTGGGTTAGCCCCACTCTAAAACTTTAATTAAATTTTAGTCCAAAAC
>NC_028355.1:24790370-24873923 GCF_000741045.1 Vigna radiata var. radiata | reverse complement strand
CCTGGGGGCTTTTTTAATAAAGATCTTTTTTGGCCCTAGGGGCTTTTTTGGCCCCAACCCACATGGGCTAGGGTCAGGGCCTATTACAGGGACCTAATTGACAGCTCTAGGTATAGGAGAAGGAGAAGAATAAATGGAACATATTTTTAAATTTCAAATTGTATAATTTAAGATATTTTTCCCCATTATCTAATCTAAATATTTGATTCAGACAACTTTTTTTTTTTACACTCCATAGAACATGAAGAAACTACGAAGAAAAAGCCTTTTAAGAAATGGGTGAGAGTACAGACTAAAATAATCATTGCCATAGTTCAGTGGCCACGTGTCCCGAAGAATTAGCATATATCCATCTCGTACCATAGATTGTTTGTCTTGACGTTGTTTTTTCATTGGTGATCATTCTGAAGACTTTTTATAACTGAACCACACGTGAATGAATAATTTATAATGGGTTAAGTATCTCCCTGAATTTAATTTTTACGTATATATTTTGATTCTGAATATAGTCTTTTTAATTTAATTATCTTAAATTATTTTGATTTATCAAATGCGTCTTATGTTAATATTTGAGAATTATTTGACATATTCCTACAATTTCTATGTTCCTACAATATAAATTAAAACACAAAATAAAATTTAATATAATTAAATTAAAAATAGATATATTTATTCGTTTTAAAAATTTGAAGATAAAAGTATATTAAAATTTTAAACATAAATAAATTTTAACTTTAAATTAAAAACTAAAATCATAGTTAATTTAGAGTCTAATTTATCTATTGGATTGTTTAATGTTGTCCTTTACCGAGTATTAAAAACATTATTTTGATACTTTAAAAACCTTTTTAATATATTTTTGAACTTCAAAATAATCCATCAGTATATTTTAAGACACAATATTAAACGGTAAAGAAAAATCCAATAGAAAATCTAAATTCTTTTTTCTCTAGCTCACTAATGAGCTTTGCCAACAAATTTCGAAGATCTTAGTATCAAAACACTTGGTTTATTCTCGATGTTCATAAATGTAGAAAATAAACGTGACACACAAATCACTATTTAACTCTATATCATTGATAATTTTTATTGAATTTTGATAATATTTAAATAAGTACAATTAGGTCTTGTATTAAATACAAATAATAAAAACTAAAAATAAAAATAATTATTTAACTTAATTCTACCTTATATCAAGAAAATAAAATAATATTGCACATAAATAAATAAAAAATCAAAATTATTTCTTTTTATTTTATTTCTATCAAAATCAAAATAAATATTACTATACCAAAATTTATAAAATAAGACTCAAACAAAATTACTAATTAACTCTTAAAATTTAAGTTTATCCACAAAACTATTCCATACACTTAAATTTTTCATTCTTTATTCGGCTTTTCATGTGTATTATCTCACATCAAGCTTGCTTCTTCCAATCAGATTTAGATTCTTCATCTTTTTCATGTTGACCATGTTGTATTTCACCTTAATTGAACTCTTTAATGCTTTGGCTGACTTGTTATTTGTTCTACCCAACTTCTTAAAAATCTCGACCAACTCATTTATGGTTTTAGGTGATTTCTCAATAATCTTGGTTGACCTCTCAACATTGGTCCACTTCACCTCGTCTGAAATTTTACTCATCATATTTTTTGTTATCTTAGTATCCAAGCTTCCCAAACCTTTTCAACATTTTCCTTTTTCCCGTTTTCATCTGGTTTATGAACACTAGATGCTTCTTCCTCCTTGTCAACCGTTGTCTTCTTCAGCTTCTCAAGCTCAATCATTTGTTTATTTATAATCTTATTAGCTTTCACTTAGAAGTCTCCCTACCCGCATAATCTTTTCATCTTTTGTCTGATTTTCTTCTCAAAGTTTGCCTTCTCCACATTTGTTGCATCATTTACCAAGTTCACTTCATCCATTGTTGGGACCGAACTCTCCATGTCCACTGCATCTAGGCTCTTTGCCATCAATAAGATTCCACACTCTTCTTTTACATCTTGAGTAAGGAGATTTGTGTCCCCCTTTGTCTCAACCTTGAGATACTTTACAATGTGGCCAACCATACAACATTTGTAACACTTTCTCGATCTGCACTCATTTCCATAGTGGTCATGCTTGGCACACTAACACTCCACTCTCGATTGATCTTCTCAACCTCGTTATCCTCTGCCTCTAGGACCTCGGCTCTGAGTAATCCGAGTTTTATTCGAGTCAAACTATGCTTGTAGTGCTTGGTTGAGAGACTCAACCCGATCATCACAACTATTTCTCCTTTGTTCGTGGGCTTTTAATGACCCAACAAGTTCATCTATTGTGAGAGCGAACAAGTCTTTCAAAATCTTTTGTGAAGGATCTCAAGATTTTTTCCACAACCCAGCTAGATGGCATTTGTTCTCCATTCTTACTGAGTTGGTTGACCACATTCTCCACTCGAGTTATGTACTCGGTTACCTACTCTTTAGATCCTATCTTCAATTGTTCAAACTCTCCTCTAAGAGCTTGTATTTCAATTTTTCTGACACAATTGTCACCTTTATATGCAACCTTCAATATCTCTCAGGCTTCCTTCCTTTATTGATGTGACATTTGTTATTTTTTCAAATCCTGACTCACCTACTGCATTGTAGAGAAAATACAATGTTGACCCATCTTTTGCACATGATTTCTTCAACGCGGTCATCTATGCCACCTTTTAATGTTTGTCTCCATCAGGTTCATTGTACCCATCTTCCACCATGTCCCAAATGTCCTAGGATCTCAACAACACCTTCATTTGTAGGCACCAATTATCATAATTGGTTTTTTGTTAGTTGTGGCACACTTATTCTATTGACAACCTTTGTCATCTCCCTCAAACAACACTCAAGCATCTATTGTTTCTCTCATGGTGTTTGACTCTCCTCTCTCTTTTCTTTTTCTTTTTCGGTACTCAGAACATAATGTAGAAAATAAACGTGACACAAATAAGTATTTGACTTTTATTCACTCTGGTAATTTTTATTGGCAGCTTTTAAATAGGTGTAAATGAGTCTTGGACTAAGTACAAATAATAAATACTAAAAACAAAATATTAATTAGCTCAAAATAAAAATAATTACATAATTTATCTCTATCTTATATCAACATAGTAAAATAATAATGCACCTCAATAAATATAAAATTAAAAACTATCCATTCCTATTTTATCTCAATCAAAATAAAAATAAATATTACTAGACTCAAACAAATAAAATAAAACTCCAACAAAATTATTAATAAATTTCTAAAATTTAAGTTTATCTCAACAGATAAGATAAATGAATAGAACTAGTTTGTAGTACCGTGCATGGATGATAAAATCGTAATTAGACAAATTGAGCGTCAATTTCTCATTTGGTGTTCAATTTTTTTTGAAAGAATTTCTATCTCTTTGAAAATAATTACAAGCGAGACCTACAAATCTGATGTGCTAGCCTCGATTTCTACAAGGGAAACCTAAAATTATAATATAGCCTCTATTTCTACAAGGGAAACCTAAAATTATAAGACAACTATCGATATTTACAGGCTATCATTAGAAGAAACGGGATGAGAGACGGGCATCCTTCCAATACCCATAAACTCAGCGGCAAATTCTTCATCATTTTTTCCCAGCATATCCTTTAAGCTACATTTGATATCCCTTCTTTTCAACACCCAATATCTTGGCTTTATTTTCTTCTCTAGTGAATAGCTAAAATACCGAGGGTAACTCACCACATCTCTTACTGGCCTCTCCATTGAGTTCACCAGGAATTCTATTTTTGGCTTAAGAACCCCCTCTATACTGTACCCAAGAAGAGGAGAAAATGTGCGTACCATAAATGCTATCTCTTCTTCTGAAAGACCTAACTTCATCAAGTACATTATCCTGCAAGCATCAACAACAAATAAAATTTCTAGATAATAAACAAAATGACACCTCAATCCTTTAATCCCTAGGGGAGAAGCAGGTTCCTGTTTCACTTTTTTTACTGATGAAATGTAACATTTATGGAGTGCTCATGATACAGTTGAAAAAATTAGGAAATCATTATTTGCTTTTAGTTCTCATCAGAGAAATGTGAAACTTGCATCTGAACAATATCATGGTTATACCATTAAAAAATCTAACGTACGAACGGTTATTTTAAAATAGAAGACACCTGCTACTGGAAAATGACACAAGGTGCATAGTGAATGTATAAACATTAGTTGGGTAAGAGTAAAAAAATATAATACTGAAACAAAGGTAAGAAAAATATAAAATAGATGAGTCGGAGCAATACCTTAGTATTAATGTTTTGTCAATGTCAGATACAAGTAATTCAGGATACTTTCTGATAACCCCTGGTAGGAAAGCCTTACAAATGCCAACCCTACCAAGGAACTCAATCTTCCTCTGTAAAGTTTTATTAATGCTGGAAGCAAAAATTTCAGGGCAGCGGGCAAGTATTCTTCCAATAGTTTCTTTATCTAAATCCATATTTTCAAACAACAGAACAATCTGCAGGCAACAACGAGCAAGAGACTTGAATAGAAATTTTCTGAACATTATTTTCCATAATAAAACTGTACAGGATGAAGCATTATATAGACTAAACAGCTTAAATACTTTCCTAAAAAGGTTTGTAGTGACAAACAATTATCCTAATTTCTAATAATTAATTATCCTATTTTCTAATAATTACAATAATTATAAAGTAATTAGTGGGACTTTTACAACACTTCCCTTGAAGCTATGGATAGAAATGGAAGTCTATTATTTCCAACTTGCCAATAAGGTCATGGGAAATCTCCATAGGTAGTGCTTTCATAAACACACCAGCTGATTGACAAGCTATCTGACTCAGACAATTACTCAAAGGAATGAGCAAAGGAACATTTAGTAGGTTTAGATGATTGTTGTTGAGTTAGTTTCTGTTTTCCTTTCGTCTGATACACCAATGTAGGGTACCAGCCTTGGTCTCAGCACGTTTAGTTTAGATGCCAACACAAAAAAGCTAACACATTTGTCAAATGACATTTCAAAGGACAACAAGGAAATACTATCTCAGGAAAGAAGACATAAGCTTTCAAAATAATGTTCTCCCTCTACAGGTTCATTTTCCAGAAAGGTAACATCTACAGAGGCAAAGTAACAGCTATCTGAAAGATGATAACATTTGTGCTTTATCTCTCAATCTGAACTGAACACAAAGCACACGCCAGAAGAAAAGAGGGGTTGAGGCCTACAAAGCACACGCCAGGAAGGACTTGTCATTTAACCACTACTACCTCTGCAATTCCCACCTCTTTATGTAGCATCCTATTGTTCTCTCAATCTTCAGGCACAGTACCAAGCCTTTACTACCTGATATGATGTATGGACAAAGGCCAAGAAAGTTTATTCACAACAATGTTATCATTTCTACAATGTACTCACCAGCTTGATAAACAGTTGGAGAACATAGACATGCAGACGTATCTTCAAAAGCCTAATCACCTGATGGCAAAATATTCTACTTATGCCCCCCTTTTACCGCTGATGTAGAAACACTCTACAAAACAAGCGATCAATTTTCAATGCTACTTGCTCTTAGAGACGTCCACCAGACCTTGAAGTTGTTTATAATAAGATGCTCTCTAGTTCTACTATTCCTACCTGCAGTTCAAGAGTATGTTGTGTCACATATCTTCGAAAGCTTGATCTCTTGATTGTACAATTTCTAATCTTATGCCCTTTATTATTTATGCAAATTCATTTTACTAAAAAAGCCATCAATTTTCAATGGTACTTCCTTTTGCTAGACTTTCACTGGACCTTGAAGTCATTTGTAATTAGATTCTCTCTAGTTCTAGTATTCCTACCAATGATCTGGTTCAGGAGCAGTTGTTGCATCTCTTCACTCCATATACTTTTTGATTGAATAGTCTTAAATAGGAATTATTGTAAGATGTCGTGTGCTTTGTGCTGGAACTAATTCCTATATATATCTCTTCAAATTCTCTCCTATTCCCTCTCAGACACTGTACCTGAGTATCCAAAATGATTATAAGTATGAAATAGTAAGAGAAGGAAACACACTCTCTCAAATTCATTCTAATTCTTTTGTATCTTTCTCGAGTCTTTTGAAGCACTTCAATGTCTCTCGGGGATTCCTTGCCCCAGTCTCTCACTCCTCTCATTGTGGTGATCAAGGTAGAGGATGTGGTGGTGGTTGTGATCACATTAAAGAAGAATTTCGCACCAAAGCTTGCTCGCAATCTCAACAAACTATTGTGGCCCAAGTCACCACTCCATCATGAACTTCACAAGTTCTGAGAAGCCAACCAACATGCATCACCTAAATATTTTAACTCTTTTATAACCTCTCTAATTTTCCCCCTCACACAGGACCCTATTGGTCTCAAATGGAAGATAGTGCACAAGCCCTACCTTGTGCTAAATGTCAACCTTATCTAATTGAAAAATGGGTGAAGCGAGGATTGAACTCTAGACCACTTGGTGGTAGAGGCTCTAATAACATGCCAAAAGCATGCAATCTCAAAAGCTTATGTTGTTGAGTGAATTCACATCAATGGATTTATACATTTATGTCATTTGTCACAAATTAAACACTTTATTGAAGCTAAAAATAAACACCTGTAGAAAGTCTTTGGGCTTCCGTAGTAGCAATTGAGGACTTCTAGTAATAACCTGACTTAACTTTTTCTTCCGAACTCCAAGTTTAGCAAACTGATCTACCATCAACTCGAGCTTGCTAGTTGAACAGCTCAATAGATGAGGGTGGCTTTCAATTGCACGGTCTATCTGTGTCTTTGGAACCTATATTGAAGCCTTCTATTATTAGTTCAGTTCTTCCATAAATCCCTCAACGAGGGTGGTACGAAAGGTTGTTCATTAGTTNCGTTTCACTNTAGAATATGTTTTCAGGTCAATTATTGAAAAACAACAATTCAAATAAAATGTCCTTGGTTTCCTTTCAGTGATGATATATCCAGTTACATATGCATCCGAAATCAAATGGATACACGCAATCATGACAGAACAAAATTGTACCTTGATAGAATACGAAAAAGCAAGGAGCTCCGCATAATTTTCTTGAATACTTGTCGACAGAAACCAAGGATATTTTAGCAGAAACTTGGCATAATCTTGATCAGCAACGTTAATCTAGAAAATAACATAATAGTATTTTATTAGTTGAAAAGGTAGAAATTGAGATTAACATGATGTGTGGATTTAATTATAAGGCAAACAGGTAACGAAGAATAGATGGAAGGGACGGTAGGTTGGTACCTGCTTGACGGCGAGGAGTCTAGTTTGCAGGATTTGAAGATTCCAGAAGAGAAGAGGAGGGAAAGCCAGTATTATGTGTGAGATGCGAGATGTGGGGATTCCAAAGTTGAGGAGAGAATCCAGTATGAGTGTTAAGTGGTTATCTAAGGATAAGTGAAGCATACGGGGGAAGGATTGGATTAAGGAAGAGAACGCAGAATCTTGGGAAGCCAAGATGTTTAGGCCACCAGGCTTTGCTTGAAGCTTTTCGAAAAAGGAGAAAGTGCGTTGCAGGTCTTCGTCAATTGAAATGGACAAGTGGCGCATAGTGAGGCGAATGTTTCTCACGAGCAACGAGGGGTGGTGATCGTTATCGTTATCGCCGTCGTTATCGGGAGGAGAAAAGAAAAGTTGCTTGATGCGCGTAACCTTGTGTATTAGAGAAGGGAGGGTGTGAGCGGAGAGATATCCGGCGACGTTGATAGACCAAGAGAGAGTGAGACCAAGAGTCTCTAAGTAGGCAATTTTCCCCTTGTCTCCTTTTTGAGCGGCAACACGAAGAATCTTGTCCTTGAAGCTCAATCCCGCAATCTCTTCATCTGTCTCCCAACCCCACTCATCCAAATCCCTCACACCTTCCAGTAACATATTCACATAACCCGGGCAATTCCACGCGATGGACAACGATTCCTCCTCTGACACTCCCAATTCTCCGAGATAACTTGAAATGGCCCTGCGAGCTTCCTGCACTTCCAATTCCCGTTTGGATTCAGATTCAGAGAAATCCTGTCTCTGTACATGTGCCTCCTCCGAACCACAACCACAACTCCAATTTGATCTTCTTCTTCTTCTTCGTCTTGCTTTATCATTATCGACTTCAAATAGAATAGGAGTATGCGTGGATAAAACGCACTTACTCATTACAAAACAACCCTCGAGCTTGTGTGGGACTGAGAATGGAACTGCAACAGGCACAAACCAATTTGTTTGAATTTTAACCAACATCTTCACATTCAGATAACCACTCTACTCATCCCCCTCATATCCTAAAACCACCCACTCATTGTATATATTCTCATTCTAAACCCTTTGACTACCATCCCAAAACCCAACTTCTAATATTTATATCCTTATAATTTTAATTAATTTTATAATGTTTATTTATCCATTTTAAAAATAAAAGTTAAAAATACTATTATAAAAAATAGAAAATAGATATAATGTGATTTTAAATCAAAGATTTATTCCATTAATTGAATGTATATATATTATTTATTCACATGTTTTATTTTATATATAATTTTATAAAAAACAAATAATTTTAATAATATGATACGTTTTAATCAAAGAATATAATATTTATGGATAAAATTGGATGTATTTTCTAATTATACATAGAGACTTAAAGTTCATAAAGAAACAAGTAAAATTTTAAATTTAAATTACTTAAAAAATATGTTAAATATAAATTAAATGATAATTTTACACATTATATAAATTAATTTTTATACATTTTATTTTATTTAAAAATAAAATAAAATAACTATAATTTTGAATAATTAAAAAAACGTAAAATAAAAGAATTAAAATTAAATAACATTCGATGATACGTAATAGAGATTACTAAAATTTAGTAAAAAATATTAAAATTCAAATATTAAATAAATTTAGTTTAGGAGAATAAACCACATTAAAAGAAAAATAATAAAATTCAGGTCTCTAATAAAATTAAATGATTAAAAAAATACATGATTTTATTTTAGATGGTAGACATTTATCAATGAAAAAATAATTTGTTTTAACACTCATAAGAGTCAATATTTTTAATTATTTAATAATAAATAATTTATTTACGAAAATACTTAGCTTAAATATGTACATTACATATTGAATAATAGATATAGGATTATTTTTCAAACATGTTGTAAAATGAAAGCATTCAATCACATTACATACCGATAAGGAAAAAAGTTCGGAGATAAATTAAAAAATAAACTCGTTAATTTATAAATTTGATAGTTCATTTATCAATCTCAATGTTTCTTTTAACATTAAAAAAAAAATCTATATTTGATTGCTGGTAAAATGATTACAATACTTTTGGAATGTCAATAGAGTAATTATCATTACTTGAATGCTTTGAAGTGAATAATTGGCCATTTTCTGAATACCTAAACATTTCGTAGTAAAAAATCAGGTTATGTAATGCAATGCTATTATTGTCTAAATTCTTTACAATCAAGAATTGACCATTTTTAGAATACACAACTTATATTGACCATTAATATCAATATAATTATGCGTATGAATGAGAAACATGTAACATTATCAAGAGAAAAAACATACTAACTAATCAGCACACTACCATATAATTGTGTAAAACATTGTAAGCATTCAGTTTCATTAGATTCATTTGAAAACGTGGTTAATAAATATTGTAAAAAAGAAGTATAAGTATAATTATTTTCAGAAAAAAAAAAACAAATTTGTATTCTAAAATTACCTCTTATGTAGAATATTCTTACAAATTCTTTTTTCTAGAGTTTGAGTATACTGCTTTATTGCAAATATAAGCACAAGTCATCTTCATCAACAATATGCTTGATGATTCTAAAAACTACAAAAATGTATCTGAAAATTATATAAAAAAGCAAAAAAATCTATTAAAAGTATTGAGAGAATCTACGTCCAAAAATTTAAGTCACCAAATATAATATAATACATAAACATATTAATATTAAAACACTACAACATTACAATTTAAAGTGATGATAATTGATTGTCCTTACATATTACAAAATATATTATCCTTTCACATTACACATTATTACTCATTAATTTTAATGTTTTTGTTTAATGTTTTCAAGGATAGATCATCCTTTATTGTCTCAAGTCAACAATACAAGGAATCATTCAATTCATTTCCTTGAGTGCTGTGTAACTTCAATTTCCATCGCAAACCATAACGGAGAATAGGTTTATGATCATAGCAATGAAAAGACATGTTGCTGCATTAAAAAAAGGAAAGAAAAAAAAAATGTGCGATAGGATTGTAGTACCAAATTGTCGTACTTCTTTTGTCAGATTATAGAAATTGTGGGATTTACATTCTAAGATATTTACATAATACAAAAATTGAATGCTGGCTCTACCTTTGTTTGCACCCCACATATCCTAGAACAAAAATGAGTCATTGTTACAAGTGTACACTATCAACCGGAAAAAACTTTTTACTTATATCTTTCTCTGCTTGAGTTCGGGCGCTGCATGCATGTACATCCGAGACGGATTTTGACATTCCTGCAGAATAAAGCAGTCTCGTCTATTAATAAATATATGCATATATTTAATGTTTTTCTTCTGTAGGAGTTGATGGAGCTGATGAGCCTACGGAATGTACAAGGCGCGGGTCGCTTATCACATCCTGCAATATGATCTCAACAAGGTCATGGAATTGGAAGGCTGCTATAGTATGTATGCAAATGTCATCATATCATCATATTATGATAAATAATTAATTGTCATGCATATTAGGTGATTTGGGAACAATAAAGTAAAAACCTGTTGCACAGAAATTTCACTGTGGCAGGGAGAGGGAGCAGTGCATCCTAAATTGATGGGAAACAATCGCAGTGTCATGTTTTCTTCTGCAAATTCTCTCAATTTATCGAGCTCTGGCAACACCACATTGGCAAGGTCTGGCCTATCTTTTCGCCTAAGTTCCGCACACTTGACTGCTATGTTTGCAAGGCACAAGGCTTGTTGAAGAGGCCAATCGGTTACAGATGGGTCCAGCATTTCCTCAAAGGTTTCTTTCTCTATAGCCTGCCCGGCATGGTGAGCTAAACCCATTGGAGGTCTGCCAGTCAATAGTTGAAGAAAAATTATTCCTAGAGAATAAACATCTGACTTCACCCCAAGCATTCCTGTTTGCTGATACTCAGGATCAATATAACAAAATGTTCCAGCTGCTGATGTCATGCAGCATTGTGTCACGTCTTCAGCAACTGCTGGGACAAGCCTTGCTAATCCAACATCGCTTATCTTACTCACATAATTCTGGTCTAGCAAAATGTTGCCTGGTTTCAGATCACGGTGCACTAAAGGTTCAGGCTTGGTCTGATGCAGGAATAGAAGGCCCGTCGTTATCTCTGCAGCAATTCGGAACCTCAGCTGCCAAGACAGAACCTTGTTCTTCCTTTTTCGAAACAGGCAATCTTCTAGGCTTCCATTAGCCATATATTCATATATCAATATGCCATACTCCGGACATGCTCCCAGAAGAAGCACCATGTTTGGGTGTCGCATGCAGCTCAGAATGTCAACCTGCATACGCACATTTATATATTTAGGATTGATAACAAATATCACTCCCCCACAACAAATTTGGCTAGTATTTCCGATTGGTATACCCTACAATTCCGTTCCAGGCAGTATGAATCAGAACCCAGAAGACTATAAAAATAGACTTTAAATTATGTAGGTTTACCCTTGAGATCCAAAATTCTCCTTCTCTCTCCACTCTCTCTGCGTGTATGTGTCTTTGGAATTGGCTAGATTTCATTGGGAAGTGATGGAGGAGCGTTCATCCCAATTTTGGGTTTTAAGAAATGGATTGAATAAAAAAGTGAAGAGAAATGGAAAGAAGAAAGAGATGTGACGAGAAGTTTGATATAGAAAATAAGGTTGTGGAAGAGAGGCTACCTATCCAACTATATGGATATTAGTTTGTGTTTTATCAGATTTTCAAGGTCTCATACTCATTCATCATAAAAGGCCAAGCCTAACGTAAACTAGACGCGATGGAAACATGTTATGCAGTTAAATACCAAAAAAGTGGTGTAGAATTACTCATGTCCACTGGTTGATCACCTCTTGCTGAAACTGTGACTTCCCTTGAGCAGCATCTGGACGTAGAACCTTGACAGCAACTGGAGTGTGATCAAGGAAACATTTAAAAACAGGGCCATAACCTCCTTCTCCGATTTTCTGGGATTCAGAAAAGAAGTTCGTGGCTGCTTCAATCTCCTCTATACAGTATCTCCTATATCTTACATCAGTTTGGGCTAGATTGTCCAAAAGCTTCCTCATTTCCTCTGCTTCTTTAAGAGCTTTAACTTCAACAGTCGCTCTTTTGTGTGTTTCAACCTCAGCAATTTTCTTCGATGCTTCAGCAGTTTCCATGGCTGCTCTACATCTTGCTTTCTCTTTCTCTGCAATTGCCAGCGCAGCTTCCTCAGCCAATCGTGCCTCTTCCAATTTTTTTTCTTCCTCAATTCTCCAGTGTGTCAACTCCATTAACTGTAGCAACCAAAATAGTGGTACCAGTTGAAATCCCAATAACACATTTGTAGAAAAAGAGACTGTATACTTTTCAGAATATACCTTATGCTGGGCTGTTAGTGCTTCTCTGCATGCTTTACTGTACATATCCATCGTTTGCTTTAACTCAAGCTTCAGCCTCTTCATATCAGCTTCTGCTGCTTCTTCATCCTATATTATTTTAGCAAAGGGAAGTTGATACCTTCAATGGTCTCGTATTGATGGGCTCAAACGTGATTACACAATTTTATTTATTTGTTTGAAATGTAATGATAATGCTTGCTTTACTAAGATAATATCAATATATAATCAATCATTAGAAGTGGCGTATAAAGAATAAAGGAAAAACACATGTCGTTACTCACTCACCATGCTCTGTGATGAATATGAGAATGATGTTCTACTGCTTTCGTGAGAGAATGAGGTATCGGGTGAACCGAGGTCATTGAACTTGAGTCCCAATCGGGTTGATCCACAGCTATGATCTGAACTGGTAGAAGCCCGCGGAGTTCGGCTTGCGTCAATATAGTCATAAACGGAGGACGAACGGCAACTGCTTGGCCTATCGGAGCTTACAAATGATATTTCCGTATCTGAGTCTGGGAAGTCCACGCATGACAATCTATTCGTGCCTCTTCCTCTTGGAAATGGAGACCTGCTTCAACCCAACCGAACCAAGGAAACCGTGTTATATTTATGGGCTTGGACTTTGAATGGTTAGACTAGAGACTTACTGAATAGATTCATCGTGCCAGTTCTGAGGTTTGAATGGCGTCCTGTCTGCAGCATATATACACGTGATATAAGTTCAAGCAAGAATTGATAGATGCGGAATACACATACACAAAAAAAACAGAAACAAACCTCTCGTATTCGTATTTCTGAAGGGTATTTCTTGCTGATTTTCGTCCTTGTTCTTTAGATTACGTATATGGATCAGAAGTGGAGATGTATGCGCGGCTGGACGAGTAGCATTCCGAACTGACGAGATTTTTCCCTTTGAAATGATGAACACGGTACAAAAGTCCGGCGCCCCCTTTGATATGCTAGTTGAGGCACATGATGATGACTTAAATCTGCACAAGGAAAGACTAAATTAAGAAAGGTGCAACGACATGTATGATGGATAATACTATATGACAATTACTCATCCTTTTGCGAGTCTCTGTCCACAAATTTCAGAATTATCATCCTTTTAACAAATAGTTACGAATTCAATCCTATTTTAAGAATAACTTGCAGACATGAAATCCTACCGAATAAACCCATGCCTGGATGTTGCACCAATCACCAAGTTTTCAATCGCAGCATAAGAGACATATTCCGTTATTGCTTTCACAACATCATTGTCTTCAAGTAGGACATCAAGGCAGTGTATCTGACGAAATATTTTGTACAGCAGCGAATAATGTGGGGGAAAAATGGAATACCGTGTTATCATACTAATTTGAGTAAAAAAAAAAAAAAAAAAAGCGTGAAACCTACATCTTTGCGTGTACAATAGCAGTGGAATGTGAGAAACAAATCCTTGGTAGTGGTATCAAGTTGGTATCTCTGTGGAGACACAGATGAATTGGTGATGTTACAAACAAGGGCCTCGCTACCCCCTGTTGCGATGGAAAAAACGAATAACAAGATTGAAATAAGAACCCGAGTTTCTTTACGAAATTGATTTTGTTAATGTTTGAGAGAATAAAAGAAGAAATAGGACTAACTGGAAACATGTGAGGATGTCCCATGCAAAACGTGGAGGAGAATCAAAGTCTGACCTCTGCCAAGCAGACTATCAACAGCCCATTTAAGAGCGTACTGGCTTCCTTTATCCTTGTCTATAGCCACTGCTACTATTCCATTGCCTCCTCCTCCTACTCCCTTTCTAATCCCTGATCCTTTTGGATGTGGAAGCCACATTTCTCTTCTTCTCAGCCAACGCGTGCAGCTTTCATTTCATTCCCCAAATTAATTTTAAAATTACTCTTCATCTGCCTTCTCATTCTTTTCTATAACCATCCTATTTTTTAAGTAACATAACTAAAAACTATCCCTAATTTATGCCCATTCAATCAAATTTTTCTTTTCTTATCCTATTAGTTTTAGAGGTAAACACATGAAACAAAAACCTTAAATTCAATACAATTGCCTTAAAATACAAGTGCCAAAGAATAACTTTGCTCTTCTACCCCTAACTTTTCCTAATTTCCTCATTTATTTATTTTTATATTTATGTTAAAGTAATCTCCGTCTATTAAGTGGAATTTCTCTTTAGAAATAATGGTATTTAAGTGTCAATTTTTATCGCAAAATATTTTATTCTCTTTTAAAAAGTTTTAATGGTAGAATTAAATGCATTTTTTTTCTTATTTTTAATAAATATTTTATTTCATTTTATATAGCTCTCATTATGAAGAATATTAATTATTTGATATAAAAGACTATTTATTATTTTTTTTTACAAAACTTGTCAACACTATATAGTTATTAGTACACGGGTTTTATATATATATATATATATATATATATATATATATATATATATATATAATTTAAATTGTTACTAATTTTTATTATAAATTAATCAATATTATACATACCAACCTATTATAAACTTTGACTAATATGTAGTTTGAATCTTTCATATAGTTAGTCATCGATTCAACCACTGGTAGTGAATTAATGATCGAAAGTTGATATTTAAACACTATTTACAATCAAATATAATTTTGGTTACTTAATCTTACTATTTTATGTCTAAAAAGTTTATAAATACATACTAATATTAAAGGTACCACACAACTAATATTTGGTTATACATTATATTTTTAATTTAAAGTTTTTACCAACTTGTGTTGTCTGTAAGTAAATCTTTCTTTTGATCTTTAATAGCAAGTTATAGCTCATCCACAATTAATAAAAAAAAACTAAGAAAAGGAGAGTTCACCCTTTCATGACTTAGAAAGACAATATGTTCCCTTCAGATATGGACATTTGACTTCGATCGGGGGCTCAAGTAAATTTTTTTCTCAAATTTTATGACTTTTAAAAGAAGTCGCACCGCTATCTTATCTCTTTCTAGTAGTGTTAAGATTCATCCTATTTTGAAAGGTGCTTTGATTTTCTTTTTTAATTTTTATCTTTTTAATTAAATATATAAAATAATTATTTGTATAATGATAATTAAATACGGTATTAGTAGATATTAACTATTAATTATTGAGAATTATTATGAAATATATTATTGAGAATTATTATGGAATATAGAAGATTTTGTATAATTTATTTTATAAAATGACACACTTATAATACAATTAGATATATATGAATTATGTAAAAAAAATGAGTTTTTGAGTGAGTTTTGTGGAATTCGAAGTAATAAGAATTTCAATTTTGATCTGATCAAAATATTTATTGAGTGTGGTATCAATATGTTTTTTTCAAACTGAATATCAGTACTGTTTATTTGATTTCTCAGTATCAAAGTTTTGACTATTGATATTCAGCGAATTTTTTTATATGTTTTCAATTTTTATATTATCTTTTAGATTTATGGCAAGTATTGGTGTTAACCACGTCCTTTAACTTAATGATCATCACAAATTGTTTATTGACGATTTACTTCAAGGATGGAAAGGAAATTGAAAAATAATTTTGAGGAGAGAATAAGGAGAGAAAAATTAAGGTATAAATAAAAGTAAAATGTTTGGGGGAATATTGAAAAAAGCATATTCATAAAGAAAGAGATGAAAAATAATAAAACTAATAAAGAATAAGAAATAAAAGATGAGATGTCGAGAGAAAAAAAAATAAGGAAGACGAGTTAGAAAACAAATTCAAGAAAAAGATATAGAATAAATAAAAAAAGGAAGAAAATAGTGAAAAGAGAAAAAAAAATTATAATAAAGATAAAATCTTTTATGATTATGCAAATATTTGTTATTTTATCCATTCAATAACATAAAAAAGTTTTTACGATATGTGTCCACAATAATGCATAATTTGACATTAATCAATCAATGAACTGTTTTAGCATGATTCTTGTTTTGAAATAGAAAAGCAACAAATATTTGATCCATGTTATATATTTGTGATTTAATTAAAAATATATAAATTTATGAGATAATTAAAATTTAATTAAGTCATATATATATATATATATATATATATATATATATATATATATATCAATTTGCTTTCATAAATATCTGCTCTTAATTAAAGTCTTGAACTGGTTGTTTTAAATACGACCATCCAAGTAAGATTGGTACCAGAGTGACTTAGCATGATACTTCAAGCAAAACATATTGTTGAGTTGGCTTTTTTATATGACTGGTGGATTAATTTTTATGCACTTAAGGTAAATCTTATATCTGAGGGGATTCGCGCACCTCAACCATGAGTTTAGAATAATATTTTTTATAACTTATTTTGTTATTAACATATTCTGTAGCATAAACAATATACAAAAAAAAAAATACAGTAATTAAAAATAAGTCAACCTATAAAAGTTGAACAAATATAAGATGATGACAAGAAATTTTGTCTTAGATGATGAAATATTTTCAGGACTTCTATTAACCTCACTGTGCATATATATATATATATATATATATATATATATATATATATATATATATATATATATATATATATATATACCTACGAGCAATTAATAGTTTTTGTTAATATGTGCATATGTGTTGCACAATGACTACCACTGTTTAAAATTGTGAGATAATGTTTTATACAGAGTTTGGTGAAATTAATAAAGAGGTTACTAATCCTATCTAGTTCTATATGGACAAAGTAACATTACAAGATGGTTCAGTTAGAAAAATAACTATAAGTGCCTAGTTATGTTAACAAAAAAACCAGATAGACAGAACAACTAATTGATTAATTGAAAAGAATTTAAGATTAATTAATAGCATATGTTCATCTTCATGGGGAAAGCCACCTTCCACGCGTACAAATTGGTAGCTTCCAAATTAAGTCGGAGTGAAGCAGCGGAAAAAAAAGTGAGTGTCAATTAGACAGCTCTATAAGTATTTCTTTCTGTGGTCATGAGATTGGAGGAGTATTCTCCATTAATAGCATCATTTTCGCTCTCTTTCAACTCTTCAATTTGCTCAAGAGCTTCCTTGATATCAAGCCTTCTTTCCACATTCTCCTCACAACAACTCAAGCCAATCTTCAGGAGTTTGAGTAATTCAGCTTTACAATTTCCAATTCCTCCCATCTCTACGTCAAACATGTCACTGGTGCGTTTCTCAGTAATCATGGTATTGACCCAACTGGCTATGTCAGAATCAGTATTATGCCTAAGTGTGAGATAGTTCTCAGGGAATTTGCCGGTCAAGATCTCCAGAATCAGAATTCCAAAACTCCACACATCAGTCTTCTTTGTAATGCGCCCAAGTTGAGCATATTCTGGAGATTTGTAAGGCAAGATAACTTTTTGGGCATGGTCAAGGTTGATGACGGGGCTGAGGGCATAATCAGTGAGCAGGGGCTCGAAGGATTCATCCAAAAGGACGTTGGAAGATTTGAGATGACCATGAGGCACAATTACGCTTGGGAGTGCACTGTATAGGTAAGCCAAACCCCTGGCTATACCTTTCACGATTTTCAAACGAGTTGGCCAGTCAAGTCCAAGCTTTTGAGAGTTATGATTGCCTGCATGATTAGTAATTACAATAACATTGTTACTACACATATACCCAAGCTGAAAAGTGATGCAAAGAGGGAGTTAAACAAAGTAATAATTACCATGAAGATGACTGGCCAAGCAACCATTGTGAACAAAAGCAGAGAGGAGAAGCTTTTCTTCCTTTTTATAATAATAGGCGAGGAGAGGGAGAAGATTGGGATGGTTGAGATTGGCTAGTCTTCGCATGTGCTCGTGGAACTCCTCTCTGGGCAAATTGTTCATATGCTTGTACCTCTTGACAACAACGGGGTAACCGTCTAAAATGACGGCCTTGTAGGAGGAGCCAAATCCTGCACTTCCAAGAATTTCAGCGGAGGACCTTAGCAAATCCTGCAAATCAAACATAGGTTCTTGAGGCCTGAGGAATATGAGTTTGCCTGGTTCCACCCTCCTGGAACGTGCACGTCCAACACCCTGAAATGATGACGCTTGCCTGGGACTAGCATCGTAGTGATCCGCTAGGCTTTTAGTTTTGACATAAATGGGAGGAACCTGGACCTGGACCTGGCCCTGGCCCTGCAACGTTGAGGCCATATGATCTTCTGCTGAAGATTGTTGTTGCAGTTGGGATGTCAGTGACCTCAACCGATATATCACCAATACTATAACCAGGATGGCTAGAATCAATGCACTCGTGACAATAGCTAGTAAAATTTTTAGAAGACGCATTTTGGACGGTGTGGCTACCTCTTGGCACACATTCTTGAGGGGCGCCCCGCATAGTCCAGGGTTACCTATTAGATAGATAGATAGATAGATTGATTCAGTTATTCCATATTCGAAATTGTAATGAAATGAATGAGAAACATTATAAGGTACCGACCGCTAAATGGGGAGGCGCCGAAGGTGATTAGACTGGGCGGAATGGGACCCTCCAACTGATTGTTAGAAAAGTTGATGAAACTAGTAGTATTAAAGTGCTGGAAGAGGGGGATTTGACCTTGAAACTTGTTTGAGTCGAGACGGAGGATGAGGAGAGAAGGCAAGGTGGCAATGGAGGAAGGAATTTGACCTGTGAACTCATTATTGGACAAATAAAGTTTCCTCAATTTATGCAAACCCTTAAATTCATCGTCGGGAATCTGTCCTGAGAAATGATTGTAGGAGAGGTAGAGGGCCTTGAGATTTGGCAGCAACCTTACGCTAGGCAAGGGACCCACAAAGGTGTTGTTCATCAGGCTAACAGAGCGGAGAGCGGGGATGGAAGCGAGAGTCATTATATCGATTGTGCCTGTTAGGCCCATGTTCTCGAGTCGCAACCCCCAAACCTTGTCCCTCAAACAAAACAACCCGACCCAGTTTGGAATGTTTCCAGAGCAAGGTGGCTTTGAGTTTGTGGTTGAATCCCAACTTTCCAAGGCCACTGTGTTTGTCAACGACTTCTTGAACTTCATCAGCGCCTCCGCATCAGAATACATGGCTTTCGCTGATGTGCACCAGCTTGATGATATTAATATTGATGCCAATACCAACACAATTACGTTACCCTTAACCAAGCTCAACCACAGCGTCAGCTTCACATTCATGAATGGTGCGCGCACCACCGAAGCAGAGCGCGCCCCCATTTTCACCCTCCCAATCAGAATCACAATGATAGTTGTATCACCATCATTTTTACTATTATTTTTTATTATTATTATTATTTTTTATTACTATACAGCACCATCTTTGATCATTAGTGGCCAGAGAGGCCAATGGTGATGGAACTGTTGGGACTAACTAACAGAGAGGGCAGTATGAAGAGATTGAGAAGAAATGAGAAGGAATAGGCTTAGAATGTGCTATTCTTTTTTTGCGTCTCATTACAGCTTCATTTTGGGCGAGAGGTCTAAGGAGGTCCTCTGGTTTTGTTCCTTCTTTCTTTCGGTCCATGTATTATAAGACGCCAAACCGTGCTATTTGCCTTTCATTGTAATTCCATTTTCCATTATTAGATTACATTACGATGCATTTTTCTAATTTCAACCAAACCACCCACTCTCATCCAAATTTACCATATCCTTTTCTCGCATGCTCTTTCAGAAAAGAGAAAGAAACTCACTTTTTACAACTCAAAATAAAATTATTTTATTTTTATTTTGTAACTTAAACACTAATATATAATATATATTTTACTATATTATTAACGGGGGTATTTTTTTTATTGGAAGAGCACCACAACAATACCTACCACTTTACCTTTTGTGCCACAAATATTTATAATATATATATATATATCCATCTTCTTCAAATTGTAAGAAATAAACAACATTTTACATGGTATTATTTACAATAAACTGTAAATGGTGTATAGTCAAAACTGTTTGCTCATAATGATTTTGTTTATACTAAAAATATCACAATCAATTTATAATGTTTATACAAAAGAACAAGTAATTCAAAAAAGGATGCCATAGATAAACATCTATTATATAATAGTTAGTTGTGAAGTCAATAAAACTAGATAATACTAATAATAATTTATTATCTATTATAAAAAAAATTGATTTCCATATCTCGTATTTTTGTGAGACCCTTTATCATATTCATTTTTCTTTAAAATTTATATCATTTTATTTTGAGTGATTAATAAAATAAAGCTTTACTAAAGGAATAATTTGTGTTTATTTAAAATCATGGGTCCCTTTGTTTAAGATTTTCCACCAATGATTTCTTTTTAAAAGAAATCACCTTTTTATGTGTCCATTACGGCTTTTTCAAATAATAAAATTTATGATAATCTAAAATTACTTAAAAATATTCAATCAAATAGTTTAAGTTAAGCGATTTTCATTATTCTAAACTAAGATTAATTAACTTTTTTAATCTCTGCAAAATAATCATTAAACTATTACTTTCGTTTAGAGTTGAGTTAAATGTGTTAATTGTATGGTTAATACTGGTGCGTAAACTGCTACATAAAAATATTAATGACATTAATTTAATAGATGTTCTTATATGATAGGAAGTATAATTGTAAAAAAAAAATAGCCACTCTTAATACAAAATGTAAAATTGTTTAAGTTTTATTTATTTTATGGTGACATATAAATTTATCATATATATATATCATATGAATTGATTTTTTTTTCTTTTTGTCAAAAACAACATTGACAATACATGAGTATGAGAAGGTAATAATCGATTTTTTTCAATTAATTATGATGGTGGAGATTAATATGAAGGTGAAACATTTTAAATATTTTTATTTATTATTATTTTTCTACATAAGAATCAATTTGAAGGGTTCAATTGTATAAAACATTTATTTATTAGATAATGTACAAATTTTATCTTTTTTATTATATGTGATTCTTATTTTTTTTATTTCATTTAAAAAACTTTTATTTCACTATAACAATTTGTTACTGTATCAAAAAAAAGAACTCCCTTATTAAGAATAATTTGTATTTTTTATGATGTCCAAGTGTTAAAGAGAAGTATGTATTTTGTATAATTAAGTATTAGTCTTGATATATGTGTTTTAACATGTATTTATGATCAAGAAAAGATCTTCTTAATCCATTTTAATCAAATTTAATCCATTAGTATAAGTTTAGATGCACACTAAATCAAATATAAAAAAAAAAAATTCTAAACTGACAAATTAATTTATTAAAATAAAACGCGAATTGATTAGGTTAATATAACTTGAAGTCTTAGTTCATTTTGGTATTAATAGATTAAAGCTTGACATAGCCAATTAATCTAACAAAGTAATAAGAGAAGGATTTACATATTTAATTGATTAAATATTTAATATAATTAATTGATACATATAAATTTTAGTTTTCAGATTGTGAACATTTAATTTTAATCAATTATATCTTTACATTTATTATTGATTAACTTAATTGCAAGAGAATAATTATTAATTGGCTTAATTTCAGAAAAATAATTTGAATTATATCATCAAATGCAAGGTTAAACATAAATGCAACATTATATGCAAATGCAATGTCATATGCAGATGCAACTTCGAACTTACTTATAATGTGTTTGTACATGCATGATTTTTCAATTATAGAGAATAATGAAGGTGAAATTGATTTTTGGGCATTGATTTCATGAGAGTAAAGAAGGAATGGTGATGCCTCTACTGAGGCATGTGGTAGAGGTGTTAAAGAGCTTCAATATGCTTAATTGTAATTCAATAAGTACTTAGTTTAAGATTCATTTAATACTAGAGAAATAACGAATTGATGAACCTAAATATAAAAGAATTGTTGGCTCCTTATGATATATTTGTCATAAACAACTTAATTAATCAAATTTAACCTATTATTATAAGTTTAACACATACTATAAATCAAATTTCAAATAAAATTGTAATAACGAATAAATTAATCGATTAAAACAAAACATTAATTGATTAAGTTATTAATATAACTTTTAAGTCTTGATTCATTTCGGTATTAATCGATTAAAACTTGACATAGTACATTAATCTAACAAAATAATAAGAGAATATTTACACATTTAATCGATTAAATATTTAATATAATTGATTGATATATATAAATTTTAGTTTTCGGACTTCACTATAAACATTTTAATCAATTACATCTTTACATTATTATTGATTAGCTTAATTACAAGAGAACAATTGTTAATTAACTTAATTTCAGAAAAATAAATTGGATTTTATCATCAAATGCAACGTTAAACATAGATGCAACATTAGATGCAAATGCAACGCCATATGCATATGTAACGTCAGATATAATGTCAGATATAGAACCTAGTTATAATGTGTTTGTACATGCGTGATCTAATTAGAGAGAATCATGAAGTTGAGATTGATTTATAAACATTGAATTCACGAGAGTAAAAAAAGAATGGTGATGCCCCAAAGAAGGTATGTAATAGAGGTGTTAAAGAGATTTAATATGCTTAATTATAATTTAATATGCACTTCGTCGAAGATTGGTTTAATACTAGAAAAATAATGAATTGATGAACCTAAGTATAACAAAATTATTGATTCTTTACTATATCTTTGTCATACACGACCTAAAATAGAATTTCGTATAGAAGTTATTATGTCAAAATATATGCAAAATTCTAGGGTATCTCATCTTCAATCCGCCAAAAAGATTCTTGGATACATAAAAGGAACTGTGAAAAATGGTATTCTATTTTCACAAAAACAACACTTCAACTCAAGCAATTGAAGTTGTTGGGTCCATATAAATTGAAATGGGAAGGTCATCAGGATGATTAAAAGCACTGCAATTTTGTATTCTTTGTAGAAGAAGCCTCGACCTCAGGGAGTTTGAAGAAAGAATAAGTAGTTGTTTTGTCCACGTGTGAAGCATAATACATAATACACAGTTGTTGCAATGTGTATATATCAAGCTACATGGCCAAATAAAGTGTGGATTGAGTTGAACTTGAAGTACCGTATAAGAATGAAGTTATTCATTGACAACAAGTCTATAACAAACTTGTCAAAGAACCTAATCCATACCTATACTGAATATATATCCTTAATATTGTAGATAATGGATAAAAATATTTAATTATCTGCTTATTGATGGGATGAATACAAGTATTATATTACTCAACCCACCCACGAATACTCATTAACTGTTAAATATTATTATTAGTAAATTTTATTTGAATGTTTTTTAATTCATGTAATCAAAATAAAATTATTAGTGAATTAAATATTAACCATAGAATAATAGTTTAATATTTGACTTTGTATATTTCTTTTTTTTTATTTAGGCCTAGGATTATTATGTAAAAGATTAATTTTTTAAAATTTATATTTTAACACAACTCTTTAAATTTACATTTTAAGAAGACTAAAATTATTCACATTAATATTCCCTTGAGTAATTTGATTTGAATTATACTTTAAATAATTTTATTAAAATATAAAATATGAAATAAGAAAATATTTGTGAATATCCATAAATATTTTACGAATAATGCAACAAATATTTTAAGAAAAACAAATAATAAATAAACATTGTCTATGTTCATCTCGACCCATTTGGCATATCAGACACTAAAATTTACTATTTGATTATTTGAGAGATTAGTGTAAAGAAGGAAAACTAGAACGGATATATTTTAAGCTGTAGATGTTTTCACCAAATAGACTAGGAGCGAAAGATTTAAAATTTTGAGACAAATAAAATGTTTTTAATGCTGAGAAACTAAATTAAGAGAAAGTGTTGAGATGCAATTCGATTTTATTTATTTTTTATTTATAAATATAGATAGAGTACATCAGACACTATTTTTTTTTTTTCACAATTACTTTATCTCTTTTTCTCTCCTCTTCTTTGTGCAACAATTAACAATAAATTTGTTATACAGTTTTAATTTATAAATAATACCATTTACAAATAGCTAATGTATAGTAAGGATGTGTAAAATTAACATCAAATCAAAATAAATAAGAAATTAACTTATATTAAAAACATTATCCACCCAAATTTCTGCCCTCGTTAGCCATATACTAAACATATATTGTATCAATAAGTTTGCAGTATTGCGAAGGGAAGGCAACCCCTACTGTAAAGCGAGAATAGAGGCAACCACCTTTACGTAAGTGTCTATTCCACACGAAATGATTACCAAAATACACGTTATTATTAATTAACAAAGAAGTACTCAACTATTAATTATAATGCTATAAACCAAACATAAGTTTAATGTCTATCATGTCATCAAACTATAGATATTTGAACATTACACAAGGAAAGTATATAGGTGAAGTAGGCGTTAACTGAGGAGGGACTACCTATCTTTCGTTACTGCAACATCGCTTATCAAATTACAAATTTCTGAACATTCCACCAAACTGACCAAGGAAATAAATGCTAATCAGTAATCGAAAGTACCCGAGTAAACAAATATTCATTTTGTTAAAACAGATAAAAATTATTTAACGCCAATTTTTTTAATTATTTAAAAGCAACTAATAAAACATTATTTTTTTTTACTTAAATATGCTCAGTCCTTAATTTTTTAAACGAATTTTGTTTTTGTGCTTCAATTAAAAACTACCATATTAGTCTCTTAGTTTACAAAATGTCATTTTTCCCCTCCGTAATAACATGCCAAAGTTTGGTTTCAATTTAACTTTAAAAACTCAAATTCAAGCTGTTTTAAGTCTATCATTCATGCACACCCAAGAGATAATTGGTTCCTTCTTTGCGAGAAGAGTTTCTGACTCTGTTATATCTCTGCCTCATTGTTGCAATGGCAAGGCTTTTAAATTAAATTACTCACTTCTATTGTTTCATTTCCTTGTTTTTATTCTCCGTCGTAGGTTGGTCACTGAGCAGAGCAGCAAATGGATCAAACTGCTTCATTAAGCTTGACAACAAGAGCAGATTGTGTGTTCTATTTGGAATAAGTCATGAATCCAAGACATACAGAATTTTTGATCCAATAAAAAAGAAAATAATAATCAGCAAGAACGTTGTATTTGAAGAAAACAAAGGCTGGAAATGGGAGCAGAATGAAGCTGAAAATCACCAAGAAATTGTTGAAAGAGAAGAAGAAAGCAGTGAAACAGAATCTGAAGTAGAGGAGGAGCAACCAGAATCAAAAGCAGCAGAACTAAGGGAAGAACAACCAGAAACAGTAGTTGCAGAGACACACACCAGAAATGAATCTCACTCTCCAATACGCAGATTCCAACCGAAGGGAGGACAAGAAGAAATAGGACAAAACCAGTGTGGATGGCAGACTATGAAAAAGGTGAAAGCAGATATTTTGATGCTATGATAGCTGAAACTGATCCAATAACATTTGAGGAAGCAGTTAGAAATAAGAAGTGGCAAGAGGCAATGGTCAAAGAGATGGAGGCTACAAAGAGAAACCAGACTTGGGAATTGACTCATGCTCCCAAAGATGTAAAACCAATTGGAGTAAAATGGGTTTACAAAACAAAACTCAAGGAGAACGGTGAAGTTGACAAGTTTAAAGCAAGGTTAGTAGCAGAAGGTTATGCAAGATTATGCACAATACTACTGTATGGATTACACGGAAGTATTCGCACCTGATACTATTCGCATAATTCTATTTATGGCAGCACAAAATGGATGGTTCATATTTCAACTAGACGTGAAAAGCACATTACTCCATGCAGAACCGAAGAAGGAAATATATGTTCAACAACCAGCTGGTTTCATCAAAAAAGGGGAGGAAGAAAAGGTATATAAATTGAAGAAGACACCCTATGGACTCAAACAAGCACCTAGAACATGGTATAATAAAATAGAAGCATATTTGTTGCAGAATGGTTTTGAAAGATGTTTTTGCGAGCACACTTTGTTCACAAAATCAGCAAAGGAAGGTAAAATTCTTATTGTAAGTCTATATGTGGATGATTTGATTTATACCAGCAATGATAAAGGTATGTGTGATGAGTTTAAAGAGTCTATGATGTTAGCCTTTGACATGACTGATTTGGGGAAGATGAGATATTTTTTGGGAATTGAAGTTTTGCAGAATTCACATGGCATTTTTATATGTCAAAGGAAATATGCACAAGAAGTTTTGGCTCGGTTTAATATGATGGAATGCAATACAGTGAAGAACCCAATAGTTCCAGGAATGAAATTATCCAAAATTGATGCAGGGCCTAAAGCAGATGCCACACTCTACAAGCAAAGCCTCATGTATCTAACGACAACTCAACCTGACCTGATGTATCTCGTTAGTCTCATTAGCAGATTCATGGAGAATCCTTCAGAGATTCATTGGCATGCTGTCAAATGTATCCTACGGTATATAAAGGGGACTACAGAACTGGGAATACTTTACAAGAAACGAGAAGATATAACTCTGATGGCCTATACAGATAGTGATTATGCAGGTGATGTAGATGATAGAAAGAGCACATCAGGATTTGTTTTTTCATTAGGAACAGGTGCAGTTTCATGGTCATCCAAAAAACAACCAATAGTGACATTGTCTACTACAGAGTCTGAATACATAGATGCAGTTTCATGTGCATGTCAATGCATATGGATCATGAGAATTTTGGAGACCATAGGTTTCAAACGACAAAAACATAGCTTGATTATGTGTGATAGCAATTCAGTTATTAAGTTGTCAGAGAATCCAGTATTGCATGGCAGAAGCAAACATATTGATGTTAGATTTCATTTCTTAAGAGATCTGGTTAAGGAAGGGAAAATTAAGTTAAGCCACTGTAGCACTCAAAATCAAATAACTGACATAATGACTAGACCACTCAAGCTAGAGCAATTTGTGAAGATTAAGGGTATGTTGGGCATGATTGGAGCATCGGAAGTAAACTAAAAGTCTTTGGAATTTAGTTTAAGGGAGGGATTGTTAGAAGGTTTTTTATGCTGTTTTTATTTAGTTTAAATATTGTTAAAAGTCTTTTATTTTATGCCGTTAAATAAAGGTCTTATGCAGACCTATTATTAGGGGTTGAGGAGTTGATTTTTAGGAACGTGATCTGTTAGGAGATTTCTCACTCATTTAGGAGAGTGGGAAAGAGCAATTACTTTCTTTTTCATTATATAAACGATTGTAATCAAATACATTAATAACACATCAAAAGATTACATTAAAAATGTGTTTCTTACCTTAATTGTGTTCACATAAACTATTTTACAAATTGAATTTCTTGATCTTGGAAATGATACCCTTCTTTCTTTCAACAACTAATCACTTATAAAGAACAAAGATCGAAACCAACTCTAACCCAATATACGCTCATATGAGACACTAAGCTTTTAGACGCAATTTAAAACCAAACAACGATCTCTTAGAGAGAAGTTCAATATATAATATCCTACAATCTACATACTCTAACTTGATGGGGGATAGTGAGGTCATTACAAGACAACAAGTTGTTATGATTAAATCATACCAGAATTGATGATCAAAACATTATTGATATGACCACGCATTATTAGCCAACAATCATGTGGACGTGATTTTGGGAGTTATATTTTGGAATAATCCGATTTATTTTGGGAATCAATCTGGATAGCCCAATCTTAGGCGTTATGTTGTAACTCTAATTTACATATTTGTGTCTGTGCAAAGCGTGAATGACAGAACAGAATGATTCTGTGTCTCTGAGTATCTTTTAAGATATTTTTTAGCCTAAGGATATCAAACTTCTATTTTCAAGGGGAGGATTTATTAAAATACCGTTTCGATATTCCTCAGACAATTTCAGTTGGTATAGAAGTCCACTGCTAATTTTATCAGTAACCAGCACATAAAATTAGCAGGGAACCCATCATTTTGACAGGAAGCTCTCACTGGTTAAAAACTACAGCAAAGAGTTGAAGTGATTTACCAGTATTGACGAGTTCGAAACCCTTGCTTAAAAACAACCAGAGGTCTGAAAAAAAGCAATCCAACGCAATGGCATGTATCCATTTAGACAATTACACAAACCAAGGTAATGTAATGTTTGAAATATCAAAGCAGGAAGTTTATTATTTTGCTTGTTGTACCTTATAACGTTAAAAGGGCCTTCTCCAGGAGAGCCTTCGCCACCTCGGATGCAAGTGGTGACACACTTGATTGTGCACGATTCCGCTTTCCTCGACTTTGGTTTCTGTATTCTAGTTTTCTTACAGTCTTTGGGCAGCGTGCACTCACCGGACAATGTTTGAGGTATGTTAGATAGAGTCTCCGGTTCATCAGCTGCAGCCACAGAAGCTATTACAGCAGCGGTCGTGAGCAAGGTAGTCAGTGCCACACTGCATGCTCTACTGAGTCTCATACTCTGGATTTTGCAAGTGACCATGCTTCTTCTCCCAGTTCCAGTCGCACTCTGAATTCCCCCGGCACGTACCCACCAACCACAGTTTTCCGATAAACAAGGGCCATAAATTACCATATCTTTAGGCACTCCCCAACTACACAATTATTTTCTCTTCCCTTTTGTATGCACTGCGCTTTTGTGGAGAGCAAGACAAAATAATTAATGGATACTTTTTCAAAATTAATTGCAGTTTAGGTGGATAATTTTGCTGAAATTTCAAACTAAACATTACATTTTATAAATACTAGAATTATATATTAATACCTATTAATATTATTGCAATAATAAGATGTTTATTGTACTTCAAAAAAATAATTGACATGTACAAATTCTGAGTGACTAACTATGCACATAAGATAAAACCGGAATAAACGTGGAAAGAAATCATTTTATGTCAGTTCTCATACCTATGCACTAAAAAACACATTCATATAAAACTTTTGGATCTCTTAAAAATTAAAAAATTAACTTGAAAACAATTTTTAATATATTTAATTATTTTTACAATTGTTTTAAAAATAAATTAATAGAAATGATGATGCCACATTCTGTGACACTTGTTTATACGCACTTTTTATTGAAATGATTGAAAACATGTGAGATAATTATGAAATAAGTTGAGATATATACAATTTTTATAAATTTTAACTAAAAAGTATCTAAATATAGTTTACAATTCTTACTCTAGAGCATATATTATTTAATACCTCTTCTGAAATATCTAATTTGGAAATTGTATACATTCCACATAACGTATTCAAAGATGTTAAAAATGTTATTTTCATCAGTAGTGAAAAAGTGCATAATAAGACTCTAAAACTGAAAAAATTATCCATTGTAACCAATTCTCTCATCAGCATATATATATAAACATAAACTTCATGTTATAATTTTAAGTTGATACTAAGAAAGAATGGGTATCTCAGAATACAATGTCTTTTAAGGATATACTTAAATATTGCTATTTTAAATATGAATAAAATGAAAATTGTACATATTTGAAATAGTTTAAGAGATTTGAAATAGTTAATAGAGTACCGCGCATCAAGAGTTCATTATTATAGTTTCAGCAATTTTGTTATTTTTTTAAGCAGTCATTGTTTGTTTCTAGAAACATTTCTTATTCTAATTACATACTTATACATATTCATGAGGAAGATACTTTGAAACGTATACTCACTTATAGTTCACTCACATGCTATCATCGATCAAAAAGTCATACTCTCAAATTTGATAAGAATATTTGACACCCATAGTAAGACTCCCATAAAACATTTTTCCAATCTCACTTTCCTATAGTCACCACTCAAACGTCTGCACAACTCTTTTATAAGACGACCCTCTACCAATAAGTAAAAATGTTCATATAAAAATATGAACAATGTAGACAACGATTGAGGCCCTGCATAATGGCAAGCCAACCTTTAGAAGTCGGCAACCTTGACTACACTCTTACCAACCATGTTAGGGGTTGATTCGTGAAGCTCACAACAACCACCTTACAACCTGACCTATAGAAGATGAATTTGGCCTCACAACTCGACCTGTAGAGGATGACCTCATACTCACAGCTTGGCCAACGGAAGATGAACTCAACCTCAAAGCTCGACAAACAAAAGATGAACTTAGTCTCAAAGTTTGACCCAAGAAAGATTATCTCAGCTTATATAGGAAGACCTCAACCTTGAAATTCGACCCGTAGAGCATGAGCTCGACCACGAAGGAATATCAACATATCAATACACCTAAGTCCTACCACAACATAAGATAGAAATAAATTGCTACAAATGTAAAATTAGCAAGCATAAAATTGAATTTATCTACATGTTGAATAAATGTTAACATTACAAGTAATGCGCCATTCTAAAAAGTGTTGGGAAGTGTTAAAATCTCACAAAGCATCGAGTTGATTCATAGGGCAATAAAATTCTCAGCCAAGGACAGTTCAATCGTTATCATTCTACAGGCAAACCCAAAAGAAGCAAGAACTTGCTAAGCTACGAGGTTGAAAATAGCCATGTTGACCAACCTGGCGTGACAATTCTGTTAGAAGTGGGTTCTAGGCCTAACTCAACCCCACAAAACCGGCTTGTAAGGTGAGGTTTGCACCTCACTTATATATTATAAATTGGCCTTATCATATTAGAAGTGGGTTTTAGGCCTAACTCAACCCTACAAAACCGGCTTGTAAGGTGAGGTTTGCACCTCACTTATATATTATAAATTGGTCTTATCTCTAGTCGATGTGGGACTTCCAACAAATTCTCTCCCTAGTGAAGCCTATAAGATAAAGGAACTATGAAGAAAGCTTAAAACACCATGCAAATATCACGATCGAATAATTTTATATACCTGTTTTTATCATGGTTCGAAGATGTTCACACCTTAATTCTCCTTTTTTATGCGTTCATTTCTTCACCACAAGACTACAAATGTGTCACTCAAAAAGATCTAAATTACTATATGGTAATAAGAATAAAATCCCACAAACAACTTTCATCAAGAGGACTTTTAAGGCAAAACATCAATTGAACACAAAAATCAACTAGATATATATCTGAGTATAAGAGAAGGACGAAGTATGATTTTCAAGAAACGAATGCAAGAGAACATAACGTGGTTGTGAAGCTCAACCACCAGAGAACACAACTCGCCTACGAAGCCCGATCACTTGAAAACATAGTCTGATCGTGAAGTTCTGCCACCAAAGAACACAACTTAGTAGCGAAACCTTACCACCAAAAAGCACAACCGGATCGTAGAGCTCGACCAGTAGAATATACAAACTCCTTTAGCAAGGTTAACTACCAAGGTATGGTTTGAAAGGTATGATTTGAATCCAAGAAAAATGCTTTTTCATGTAGGTGTTAGAAAATTCCTAAGGTTTCATAATAATCCAGAAAAATGGAAAATCTAACTTCGACAAGTATGAACCAATTTGACTTTTCAACATGACACGAGTACCCAAAAAAATATGTTAGACCTGATTACGCAACCCAATTTAAGAGAACCTTAATGTTCTGATATCTTCGTACATGATACCCAAAAAAAATGTTTGACCTGATTATGCAACCCAATTTATGTGAACCTTAATATTCTGATATCTTCGTACATGAAAAAAATTCAGTGAAACTACCGAGTACAATTACATTAAACATTCTAGTACAAAAATGAACTCGATAATCTATTGTCTGAGTACAATATCAACTTGATGTTCTGGGTCCACGTACTGTATTTCAACAGGTACAGGAGAGTCCGCTTCCCTATGATCAAGTATAATACAAGTAAGAACTTGGTTTTCTGAGTGCAAGAATGACTTGGCATTACAGTTGCTCTCAAGTTTATATTAGTTTTACAAGTTTAAAATAACTTTTTTAACTTACATCCCCACAAGAAAGTATATGTAATATAGTATTAACTTATGGGTATTTATAATTTAATTTTTGTATAACTAGTATCTTACTATATCATCTTACTTAATTATTTCCATATGTTAAAAAATATAAAATTTTATAATTAATACAAAATAGTATTTGGCATGGAGATCGATAATTTACTTTTATTGTTTTAATTGAAAGTATACTGTATAATAATGTACAACTTTCAACACCAACATGGTCCCATAATTGATGATATAAAGTCAACAACAATCTTTGCACTTAAATTAATGGTGGCAATGAGGAATACACTTAGGTAATATCGTGAAAATCATCTTGAAAAATCATTTATTATTTTACATTAATACCAATATCATTTAATTTCTTCATCAAATATAATATTTCTTTACATACAAAAACAAGTAAGCTAAACTTCATACTTTTTACATGTGAAAACAAAATAAACAAAAATAACAAAACAAAATAACAATTATATCAGAGTTCATATTTTTTCTAATCAATAGAAAAATTACACAAATTACAATAAGAACTCAATTGAAAATTTTAAATACTTCATAAATTAAAAAAAAAATAATGAAAACTTCATTAAAAATATACTTCCAACTTGATTAAACCTAATTTTTAATTAACTAGTAGTTGGTTGTCTCGTAAAACTAGAGATGTTAATACAAATAATTATTCACCAAAGTACAAGAGATTATCTTTTTTTCTTTTGTTAGTTCATCACATTGGTCTAATCTTGCATTTACAGCAGATTTCATCTTTTTTACTAAAAAACATATTAAAAGTGTTTCCTTTTATGAACTAACCACAATATAATGTACATAATTTTACAATATTAATCATTACAAATTTTACGATATTATCAGTGGGAGAAAACCAAGATGATTTTCAATATATTTTAAGCTGGGTATTGCAGCAGGATAATCTGTTACCGTACATCGATTTAAATGCATGATTAGTCTTCAACGGACAATAAACCAAGTTTGAAATGATTTAATTTAAAAAAGGCATAATGTAATGCTAGAGACACCTTACTTGATAAAATTACTTGCCATGCAACCCATTTCCAAACTCTAAATCTCAGAGGAGAACATATACTACGAATTTCTGTAACTACTGTTTGATTCTTTCATCTTTAAATTAAAACTACTACAGGAAGTGTCAATCTTTGCGAAGAGGACAAAATGCGACTTCAATCCCCCCGCCCGCCAAAAAAAAAGTAAGATACTTTGAGGAATTAAGAATATAGGACATTTGCCACAGAATGATCGTTAGAGATGACAGGAGAAACTGGCAATATCAAAGAATCATCAAATCGACTCGCATACAAAGGCACCGCCACAGTTATACCCAGCTGGACCCGCTTAGAGAAAGGCATTACTAGTGAGCAGAGCTGAATGATCCTTATGGGATCAATCAGGTCATGCATATAGACAAGCAAATCTCGAGAGGCTATATCTTCTAGTCATACAAACCATCTTCGCACAGCTGGTCAGAATACGGTTTCCAGCAGTTAATATTTGCCAAGAGCATTTTCCAACACATGTACATGCCCAAAAATAAAAAATACTCATCCAGAACTGTTTGCAACTTCTGCAGCTCTCTGCCTCATCATCTCCATTACAGCTGCTCTTCGCCGTGAATCAGACTGTTGCTGCAACCTCCTCAAGTGTTCTTTTAAATCTCTGATTTCACACAAAAGAAAAATGTTATACAAGCAAAATATATGAACAGTGACTAAGAAATTGCAACGCTTGACCCACAAACCTGCAACGTGGTACATGGCATTCAGATTCTTTGCAGGCACGAGCATGGAGTTGAAGCAAATACCACATTTTCTTACATAGAACGCAACCTCCAGAGGCACGTGTTTTGCAATGCATCCCATGACGGAAAAGCCCCTTCACCTTCCGACAATTTGGATATTGGCAATGGGCAGAACGACATTGAGATGCATGCACAAGAAGATCAAGCATTCTTCGTAACTGCAAATTATGAAATCCATTTACATCAGACCTTATGAAGAGAAGAGCGAAATCGTCAATGAGGTGAATCGGTGCACAACCATAAAGAATTCAATAGTATTTGTAAATACTATTGAATTATTATCCAGTGTAAATAACAACGTATTTTGTAAACCTCCCCTCTCCTCCCCGAAAAACAAATTGCCAATTCATTGATAATAATCAGAAAAAGTTTAACAAAGTTAACCACGGAAGATGACTAAGTAGAGTTCATGCGGCCTTTGTTGCGGCTGCTGTTATCATTGATAGTAACCAAATAAACATTCCAACAAGATGTATGTTCGACATATGCACAAAATTCAAGAAAAAATCATAATTCTCACATTCCTCTTCACACTCAAATTTCACTAGATACATGATTTCCTTATTTGAAATGCATATAACCAACTAATAAACATGATCATTAAAATGACACAGATAGCGCCAAATATAATCTCATTCAAACCTGTAATACTCGTTGTTGCCTAGCTTCCTTGTTCTGAGCATCACGATCTGCCATTGATGGATGATTTGTCAATTTATGAGGATGATCAGTGCCACCATCCTTTTGATAGCAAGCATTGCACACATCATATTCAGGGCAGACTTCACAACGCCAACCTTGGCCTGTTTCTATGTCAAGACGGCAAATATTACATGTAGTAACAAATGCAGGAGCAGTTGGATTATGAAGATGATAGAGAACCATCATAGAGGAATGCTTGGCCCGCCTTAGAGTATCATACTGATAATGATTTCCCTGACAGAGACTCAGAAATGCCTGCCTAGTGTCAAAGAACTCACTCTCAAGAATCTCATCTTTGTCCTTTGTATCGACAGGTACATCAATAATTTCCACCTGCAAAGGACATACAGGGTTCGAAAAATTCCAAATTCATTTTGTTTTTCTAAATTGTAAGCCATCAAAAGAAAATATAAAATCAAACTTCGAGCTCCATAATCTTGACTTAGTTATGCTGAAACCAGGCTGATTCAAAGCCAAGTTGAAGTACCAAAATATGACATGGGAAACCCTAAACCTTAACATACACTAAAAGAAAAATCTATATAAATACTACCCGTGACGAGACTGATTATTAGAGTTAGTTATTTGGGGAAGTTGCCTAGAAATAAGAAAAAAGGCTTGATAGGATCTTGTAATTTGAAAGGGAATTTGGATTGTTGTATGTCAAAACCGTGATACACATTATGCATTTTAGGAAGTTTTTTATTTTATCCTAGCTATAAATTTATTCTTCATTACAATAGTACCTTGCTATTAATAATAGGATTATGTAATCAGATTCAATCCCATAATTACCTGCATTTGTTTCCTTAGAATTAGGTTTCTATATTTCCTAAAATAACCAGAAGGTTCATGTATTTATAGATCCAATGGCCTCATTATGTAATACAGAAGAACTATATCATTCTTTCTAAATTTGAGATTGTAGGATAACCCAAGCCTCTCAAGCACTGGGTCTGAATCTCAAATGTATTAGCTCATAATAATTTTTTCATGTGTTATACACCCAGGATATATGACTAGGCATGTCATATGTATCAGTATTGGTTGCATTATGACAGCAATATCCTTAACATTATGGAAGTATGTAAGACTCATAGCTGCCAAGTGGTAACAATTTGTCACAACTGTAAAGGTTACAAAAAACAGGTGAAAAATCAATCACTTTACATGTGAACATTAAAAATGCCAGCTTACTCACAGGATAAAGGATGTGTTTCTCCCTCTGGTTGATAGGATGCCGCTCTCTTTCTTCACGCTTTAGTTCTGCTTCATAACACCTAAGAAAACAATGTTACCCACATACTGAACATCGTTGAATATAAAGGGAAAAAGCAAGACAGTGTGAGACAAGTAAAATTGCTAGGTTGAGTATGGAACTGGTTTAGTTAACAGATAATCCTAGACAAGGAGAAAAATCATAAAAATAATGCCAATAATGAATACTAAATGCAATTTTAAGATGTGCATGCAAATAAGACAATGTCACCAGCCTTTCCAATGCTCTCCAGAAAAGGAACCAAAACAATGACATACAAATCACAAATCCTCCTAGAAAACAATGACAACTTCACAAAGGTGAAAGAAAATGTAGATAGTGGTAGCATATGAATAGAAGGGGCCAGATGCAAGTAGAGAACTTAATATAAAATAATAGACAAAACATTGTAACGGGAAACATTTGTGTAAGTTCCCCAAATCTCAACAGTTCTTTAATGAAGAGCATCTTTGTTATAGACAGACATTTGTGTAACTTCCCCAAATCTCAACATTTCTTTAAGCAACAACTTGAACATAATCAGTTTACAAGATACACAAGTCATGGCTTTATACACTGCTTTTGCACTAGATCCTGTCACTACACTTTGCTTCTTACTTTTCCAAGAGACTATGTTGTTACCAATAAAAACACAATATCTAAAAGTGGATCTCTTGCAACTCCGTAAGCCTACCCAATCAGCAGCTAAGTATACCAAAACTCCAGTATGATTATTGTGTCCATATAACAAACATTTTCCTAGGGCCCCTTCAACAAACTTTGGAATGTGAATGACTACATTCCAACATCCTTGTTGGAAATCCCATATCGACTTATAGATAAGACCAATTTATAGTATATAAGTGGGTGCAAACCTCACCTTACAAGCCGATTTTGTGGGGTTGAGTTAGGCTTAAAGTCCACTTCTTAACATGATATCAGAGTCAGGTTAAAACTTATCCTAGCGAGATTTGTGTGGACATATTGTTCCACCCACTATCGGGCCACGAGGACAACCCATTAATGTCTAGTCTCACACTCGAGATGTATATACCTTGACTTGAGGGGGATGTATTGGAAGTCCCACATCGACTAGAGATAAGGCCAATATATAGTATATAAGCGGGTGCAAACCTCACCTTACAAGCCAATTTTGTGGGGTTGAGTTAGGCTCCACTTTTTAACAATCCTAAACATGGAGAGTTAAGAAATTGACTACAAATGATGTCATAACAAGCGATGAAGGTAGTTCAATTTTCTAACTAGTCTCCTATATTTCCTAGTATCTAAAAGTGGCTTTCCTAACTCAATAAATGTTTAACATTTGGGATCCAAAAGTGTGTCAATGGGTTTGGAGTGCATTAGCCCATCTCTAAAATATCTAATGCACTATTAGATTGTTCCACCTCAATCCCTAAGATGTACCCGAGTCTGCCAAGATCTTTTGTCAAAAAATGATGACAAAAGTGTTGCTTTATATATGAGACACCATAATGGTCACTACTTGTAAGAACAACATCATCAACATACATTATCAAGTAGATGCACCCAACAATTGAATGATAAACACATAATGGTTAGCATCGCTTCAAGTCATACCAAATTGTTGGACTATTAAATGAATCTACCAACAATGCCTCGGGAAAATGCATGAGACTTTATGTTAAGAAATGAACTTTAAATCTAACTCAATCCTATAAAATTGGCTAAGGAGAGGTTTGCACTCACATATATATATATATTCTAAATTGGCCTTATCTCTAATCAATGTGGGACTTCCAACACACCCCCTCACATCGAGGTATATACATCTCGTGCCTGGGACTAAACATTAATGAGTGGTCCCATAACGGGTGGAATGATATGCCCAACAAACACAAATTTCGCTAGGATAGGCTCTAATTCATGACTCTGATACCATGTTAAGAAGTAGACTTTAAGTCTAACTCAACCCCACAAAACCAGCTTATAAAGAGAGGTTTGCTCCCACATATGCACTCTAAATTGACCTTCTATCTAGTCGATGTGGAACTTCCAGCAACCCCCTCAAGCTGAGATATATACATCTTGTGCATGAGACTAAACATTAATGGGTGGTCCAATAGCGACACGATAATAGTGGAATAATATTCCCAACAAATACAAATCTCGCTAGGATATGTTCTAACTCATTGCTCTAATACTATGTTAAAAAGTAGACTTTAAGTCTAACTCAACCCCACAAAAACGGCTTGTAAGGTGAGGTTTACACCCACATATATATTCTAAATTGGTCATATCTATAGTCAATGTGAGACTTCCAATACTTTAGAAAGATTTGCAGAGACAACTTCCTAAGCCGAAAGGCACCCCCTGAGAAACAAACCCAAGTGGTTGCTCCATATATACTTCCTCTGGCAAATAACCATGTAGGAAGGTCCTTTTAACGTTCAACTAGTAGAGGAGCCAACATTGATGAGTAGGCATGGCTAATAAAAATCTACCAAAGGTCATCTTGGTGACTCGAGATAACGTTTCACCATAGTCTAGCTCGAGTATTTGAGTATAATGTGAGGAGGGTGTGTTAGAATTCTCACATCAGTTACAGATAAGAACAATTTACAATATATAAGTGGGTGCAAACATCACTTTACAAGCCATTGTGAAATTGAATTAGGCTTAAAGTCCACTTAATATAATGTTACATCCAGACAACTCTTCATATTGCCTCCAATCAGGTGTTTCATGAGAACAAAACATAAAGAGATTAATTGACATTTTGTTACAGAAAAGTTGTTGTCCAAGGATCTTATTATTATGTTTGTCAACTCGAATGAACAACTCGCAGATGTGCCAACTAAATCTCTAAGGGAACCTAGGATTTAGTTTATATGTTCCAAGCTTGGTACATATGATCTATATGCTTGGACTTGAGGGGAGTGTTCAAATATAATGTTTTTTATTTATTACTTTTCTTGTATGTGAAGCCAGTATTAGGGTTAGGGTTTAGGCAAGTGCCTTGCCTCTTCTTTGTATCCAATAAATACATCAATAAACGTCTAACAATATAAGTTGAATACATTGTATTTTTCCCATCTCATTTCTTTAAGTCCAATAAAAGAATATTTTGTTTCTTCTTTGACACATTGAACACCTATTCAATACGGCATGAGCATGAATAATGATTAAACACCAATTTTTGGTTAAGCACTTCCTTGACACTAATATCATAAAAAAGTAAAAAGAAGTTATAACAACTTACATTATTAAAAACCTAAGGCACACAACACTTTTTTAGGTTTATTTCATGAGACTTTATTAGTTATTTTAACTATAAAGAGAAACGCTTCTAATATAGGGAAGTTGTAAAAAAACTTAGCAAAATATTTTTAGAATGAGAATTATATAAATCTTAATTCTCAATTGAGATTTTCATACCAAACTATTTTTTGTCATCAAATTACTAGTGGGAAAGCGTCATATACTTTGGACATTAGTTCTGTCCCAATATCATGACAGTGTCATGTTTAGTATCTAAGACGGTGCTTGATAGCATTAGAGATAAATAAATTGAGAAGTTCCTCTCAACAAAATTTGAAATAGAATTTGGAGTTAAGATATTTTCTTGGAATGGAAGTGGCTAAGTGAAAAAGGAAATTGTACTCTCCCAACGAATTATTTAAACTATTAAACGAATTTGTGATATGATTAAAGGTACTAGCTAATACATTTGTATTAATTTATTAAAACATATTTTCTATTTTAGGTAAGATCTTATGAGTCCTAGTGCCTACTTTTCATGTTCTTGCACCTCCCCTAAAGGTGCTACGTCTTGACAGCATTGGTTATTTGGTCTAGTTGAGTTCAATGTACCTTAGGAAGTGATGATATTTTAAATGTTTGATTGGTCTCCTGAAAATAGTAATAATAGAGGCAATCTTTGCAAATTCAGAAAAAAAAAAACATTTTTCTCTCTGCTCAGGAAAACAAAAAAGAATTATTATAGTATATTTTTGGCATATTTAAATTGTCATACTAAATGACAGAACAAGTTTATCAAAGAATCCTTACTTGTCACAAATCTGAAAATTCTTGCATTGCCTGCAAACCCAACGGTTGCCTGACACCATCAGAATACAACAATGACTGCATGCATGCTGCAAATGAACCATGATAAAATCTTCCTTCATTGGGGAAATGGTTTCGCCAAGCTGGAGGGGGATCAAAATTTTACAATAAAGAAATTATTAATTCCACAGAAGTTAACCCCATATAAATGTCAAAAACATGATTAGCAATGGGACTTAATTTGCAGAAAAGAACAAATGAAGAATAAAATGTTCAACTAATAAGATGCCAAATTACTTTGTGCATCAGGAGAAGATCCTTTGTGGCATTTCCAGAAAGATCTGACTGACCAGATGCTTTTAAAGCCCTTTTTGTTATAGTCTTCTTAGTTGTTCCTTTCTTATTTTGTTTTCTTCCATCTTCCTCTTGGCGAAGCTGATGAATCAAATCCTCGGCCGCCCCAGGCCAATAGTCACCATCAAAATATGGGAGCCTTGCAGCTGTAACCTTCGCCCTACATTCACCAGAAGATACAAAGAAATGGTCGTACAAGTTGGTGAGATCAACCACAATATTCTCCTTGGCAGCTTTTCTTAACATAGCAAGGTACCTGTAGAAATACATTATGAAACAAATTATTAGTGTTAGAGATGAATACCTTGCATTTTGTACATATAGAACATCGAAGCTACTTTACTTTCTCATTTTGTGAACTTTCAAACTTACCATTCCCTAAGCTTATCAGATTTTGGTGTTTTCTGAATTTCTGGATGACAATATAAAATATAATCTTCACCCTTTAGTGGCGGACAAGCCCAAATGTAGCAGCTAGTGAAACCACGTTTCTTGCAATACTCAAGGTATCCAATCTAAAACAAAATCAGAATTAAAACTACTCAAATATTTCTATATCATAGAAATTATAAGAAGAAAACAAATCAGAACTTGAATGTATCAAAGAAAGGGTTCCACAAAGCTGTATAACAGATCATCATACACGGCCAAGGAATCAGCAATAAAGATTACCAGAATTTCATGATAAACAAATGTTCGAAGAGCTTCTCCAGTCACTGCTTTAACCTCGGGCCTAAAATACTTAACAGAGTCCAGATATGAAAGATAAACCCGGCGCTGATTTGGAAATTTACTTTCAGATCCAAACTCTTGAACATACATGCCAAAGAGGCATACTTCCACCCCTTCAATCTTCTGAAACAACAAAACTACCTGAAATAAAAACCAAATGTCATAAAAATTCACATAATCAATAGCGACTTGATTACCAACGTAACTAAATATGAAGCAGCTTTCCCCTTACCTTTGATTTATATGGGAATTCTGTTGGGTAATTTTCTTCCTGAAAAATCTCCAAAAACCGCTGTTTAACTTCTAACTTCTTGTCAACAGAGGACACAACCCTTATGACAAGAGATTCAGCTCCAGGCACCTGGGAACATCAATTAAAAAGTGCTTATATATATGTCCAGCATAAACACACACCAAAACATAATTCTCTCTGCAGAAAACCAGTTAGGAGTCATCAAGCTCAAATAAAAATATGCCACTAACATAAAACACAATAACACAGAATGACAAGAATGTGTATAAAAAAATTAAATGATCAAATTATAAGCTCAATACTCCAATCAAACAAAATTCAGATGAAAGCATACAATAATACAAAAGTGATAAATGAAATTTTATGACAATGAGTAAGACTAGGGTTGACTTTTGTTAGAGAATAATACACTTCTAATTCATGGCCAAGTACCCTCGCATTTTTGGGGTGATGCAGTTCTCACTGCATGTTATCTCATTAACCGCATGCCGTCTTCTGTCCTAGATAACAAAATCCCTCACTNTNTCTTATTTNCTCAAGACCNTTTACATCCATTACCTCTTAAAGTTTTCGGGTCTACATGTTTTGTTCATGATTTTAGTCCTGGTCTTGATAAGTTATCTCCTAGATCTCACAAATGTGTCTTCTTAGGATTTCCACGGTCACAAAAGGGCTATAAGTGTTTTCCTCCTTCTCTCAATCGTCATTTTATCTCTGCTGATGTCACTTTTGATGAATCTTCGTTTTATTTTTCACAACCATCTTCTAGTTTTGTACCTTCACCTACCACTGTTGATATTCCTATTGTCTGTGATCCTTTAGACTCTCATTCCACACAGGATCGTCCTTCAACTCCACCCATCCAGGTTTATAGTCGCCGCAATCGACTCCCTCATGACTCACCTCCTGTGCCGCCTCCTGTGTCTCCTCTGGCTCCAGCAAATGAGTCTGACCTGCCTATTGCCCTCCGTAAAGGTATACGCTCTACTCGTAACCCTTCCCCTCATTATACTGTTCTTAGTTACCACAGGTTATCTCCATCTTTTTACGCATGTCTCTCATCCATTTCTTCTGTGTCAATTCCCAAGTCTGTGGGTGATGCCTTAAGTCATCCTGGTTGGCGTCAAGCCATGCTGGATGAATTAAGTGCTTTACAGAAAAGTGGAACTTGGGAGCTTGTCCAATTACCATCTGGAAAGTCTGTTGTTGGTTGCAGGTGGGTGTATGCTATCAAAGTTGGCCCTGATGGTACAATTGATCGTTTGAAGGCTCGACTGGTTGCCAAAGGCTACACACAGATTTTTGGTTTGGATTATGGTGATACTTTTTCTCCAGTGGCGAAAATGACTTCGGTTCGCCTATTCATTGCCATGGCCGCCCTTCGACAATGGCCTCTTTATCAACTTGATGTCAAAAATGCTTTCCTTAATGGTGATTTGCATGAAGAAATTTATATGGAGCAATCGCCCGGCTTTGTTGCTCAGGGGGAGTCATCTGGATTGGTATGTTGTCTTCGCAAATCCCTATATGGCCTAAAACAGTCTCCTCGGGCCTAGTTTGGTAAATTCAGTGGTGTTGTTCAACAATTTGGTATGACTCGCAGTGAAGCGGATCATTCAGTGTTCTATCGCCACTCAAGTGCTGGATGTATCTACTTAATAGTGTATGTCGATGATATTGTTCTCACAGGAAGCGACTACCTTGGCATCTCTCATATGAAACAACACATTTGTCACCATTTTCAAACCAAAGATCTTGGCAAACTCCGGTACTTTTTGGGTATTGAAGTAGCACAATCCAATGATGGTATTGTCATATCTCAGAGGAAGTATGCGTTAGACATCTTGGAGGAAAGAGGGTTAATGAATTGTAAGTCTGTTGAGACACCTATGGATCCTAACATCAAGCTCCTACCAAATCAGGGGGAGCCTTTCTCAGATCCTGAACGTTACAGAAGATTAGTTGGTAAATTAAACTATCTTACTGTTACACATCCTGACATTTCCTTCGCAGGTAGTGTGGTGAGTCAATTCCTTAACTCCCCATGTAAAGACCATTGGGATGCAGTTGTTCGCATAATGAAGTATATTAAAAGATCACCTGGAAAAGGTTTGCTATATGGTCCTAACAACGATACAAAAATCGTTTGTTATTCAGATGCTGATTGGGCTGGTTCCCCTTCTGATAGGAGGTCTACTTCTGGATATTGTGTCTCTATTGGTGGCAACCTGATATCTTGGAAAAGTAAGAAGCAAAGTGTTGTGGCTAGGTCCAGCGCAGAAGCAGAATATAGAGCTATGGCATCAGCTACTTGTGAGCTTGTATGGTTTAAACAATTACTTAGTGAATTGAAATTTGGAGATATCACTCACATGACACTTATATGTGATAATCAAGCTGCTCTTCATATTAGCGCTAACCCTGTCTTCCATGAGAGAACCAAGCACATTGAAGTTGATTGCCATTTTATTAGAGAAAAAATCATATCTGGAGATATCAAGATTGAGTTCGTTAACTCAAGCAACCAGTTGGCAGACATATTCACTAAGTCCTTGCAAGGACCTAGAATTGATTATCTTTGTAACAAGCTTGGAACATATGATTTGTATGCTCCAGCTTGAGGGGGAGTGTTAGAGATATTATATTTAGTTTATATTTATCTCTTATCTTTAGTTAGTTTGTTGATATTTCTTATTTGTATTTTGGGCTTAGCCTATATTTCTTCTATTATAAATAAATGACCCTATGTGTATATTCAACACAAGGGAGATTTCCCCTCATCTCTTTCACTATTTCATAACTTTCTAGACTAGTGGTCCTAGGTCAACAATTAATTTTAACCATAACATTGATCTAATAATTATAGGATTCTCCACACAAAATACTTGTCCCCTCCCCTGATCTCACAGGCCACCATTTGCCGCTGCCGAAGGTGATTTCTGCAGCAGCAGCAGTAAGCTTTTTCTTCCTTTCCTTTGGCATCCCATCTACAGACACAAAAACATGCTGACAACTACCACATCTCCAACCTCAACAGCCATGCCACCCACATAGCAACACATCCAAATGCTATCAGACAGCGGTACCAGCCCCCCCACCACCATAGTTGCAACTTGTTATTATAGTATAAACACACTGAAGGCAGAGGAGGCCTCAGTCCTGAACAAGCTCTTTGTATTTGATAATCCAATGAGGTTAAACAAAAACAAAAATCACATGTATAAATAAAAAACAATAATGTAGTGTATTCAATTTAACTGGCCAAAATGCAAAGAGCTCAGAGACTGAAATACGGAGAAGGAAACAACAAAGTGCCATGGACAGCCCCACATCAGCAAATAAGGAACTTGGTGAAGGGGAAAGTACTCCAGAAGAAAGGATTTGTATCTGGCGTTGCAATAAGAAGACTCACATCATCTAAAATAAGAAAGGGGTCAGTCTTTGAATTTATGGTGTTGAATGCAGATACGTCGTCAGAAATGTGCCTGAAGCATAGTGCCAGATGTAGTGGGGCATCTCGGAGGCATAGAGATGTCACTAGAAGCAGGGGAAGGAGTTTCTCAGAAAAGAGGAGTAAAGAAGAAAAGATTTGATGCAGAGGATGCATAATAACACTGTAGATTAATCCAAGTGTTAAAATAATGGTCCTTCATACACCAACTTATAGAAGTGGTCCACCCTAGAATTACTCTTATGACTGTAATAAATAATCTGCAGCCAACCTGGTGAAAATTCAGCATGCAATTTGGTTTTAGTAATAGATGTTAAATAAGGAAATGGTAACTCTTGGACAGTGGACCTTAAATCTAACTTAACTTAATTTTCCTTATCAGACTTTCAAAGTGAAATTTACAAATTTGGTTATATTTTTAGTTAATGTGAGATTACCAACAGTAACTATCAAGTTTTAACTCTTGTAAAAGCTAAAGCTATTAGGTGAAGGCTAGTGAATGGCACAAGACACTGGCACAGGAGTCCATTGGGCTTGAAGCACGGATAATTACAAAGCCCAACCTAACTTTTGTTGAAATTCAATACTTTGTAGGAAAAGGTTACATCAATAGAGCTCTATCCAATTTAATCATATATATATATATGATACCAAGAGTCAACTTTACGTATATCTCAAGCCGTTATTAGACAGAAGCTCATGAATGATTCTCTACATATGCAATATACAAAGAAATAAATCACCTCATCATAATTTTTCCCTTGAAGTCGGGCCCTCTCTTGTCTCTCAAGCTTTAGTCTCCTAAATAATCGTTGCTCTATTTGGTCACTGAGAATTGTTCTGGGTAAATCCTTGGCTCCAAGAACAGCATTTTGGGGTAAGGGCTTGCGCTCACCTCTTTCTACTTCTTGAATATAGCAGTTAGGGCATGTATATTCAGCTTGTCCACCATCATTTCTTCGACCATTAAATAAGGCACAAATTTGATGTTGCCATGCTTCACATTTATCACATTGAACCCACTGCAGATAAAGCAGATGGTTAATAGAACAAATTAAACTGCTAATTGATAAATAAAATAAGACATATGATACGAACCCATTCCTCTGTTTCCTCATCATTTTTCTTCTTTTCTAACCTTGACTTAGGAAAAGAAGTTCCATCAACAACAATGGTGTCTCCACGAGGCTCATTGTAGCATGGTATACAAAAATAGTGTCGTGTATCACCAGTACCCATTGTATAATACATATTATTGCGTTTAATCCGAACACCACATGTTGTGCAATAAATAGGGGGTGGTTCAAAAGTTAATTTCTCTACTGCACACAACTGACAGGAGTTCTCACTCATCGAATGCTCCATTGCTTGATTCTTCTCTGCCTTTGATTTGCTCTGGCACAATAAAATAGACGCATCAAGGAAAAATAAGGATATCCACACAATCAAAGAAGAATGAGAATGAGATAAAGCAACTGAAGAAGTAAAAACAAGCATTATACAATTATTAGGCAAACCTTCAAAAGGTTATTTGTAACATTTAGCAAAACTAACATCCTACCATTTTTAAATAATTGGGATGATAGGATTTTGTCTTTCAACGAGTTTGTGAGCATTTAACTCAATAAATTCCCTAAACACCTATAGGAAAATACAATGGTTATCACTCTGGATTTTTTCATGCAAAATCTATGCCTCGCAAAGATGAAGAGAAGCTAAAATGAAAATAAAGCTGATTGCGTTAAGCAAATTAAGCCTCCAGAAGAAGCATAGGAAATTACATCTTCATAAACTTGACAAAATAAGGGGAAAGATTCAAACACTCAAACAAATTATAGACCTGTCGTATTATATGCATGAATAATCACAAAGTTCAGTAGATCACAAATAGCATAAGTATCAAGATGAAATGATGATTAAGAACTCAAGTTCTGCATATGAATGATAAGCATAGTTCACGATTTCCATCTGATGCATTTAGTCAGTTTTAGGTTTTCAGAGAATCCTGGGCTAGGAGTTCTAGTAAACTAGGGATGGGGGTTTGTATAAGACAAAGGCAGGGAAAGCTCAATGAGATTCCTGCATTTCATGATTTTAAAATTATAATAGATATTGTTCATGCTATCATTAAATTAATGGCTATAAAGTAATTTTTCAATTGAAAACAGATTGCACCAGAATAAAAGTCTTACTTGGCCAACCCATTGCCTGAGGCCAGTGATATGTTCCCTGACTTGCTCAGGAGTAAACAGCTCTGTCAATGAGACTCCCTTTATTTTTGGCTTACCAGACTTGGTTGCAGCTCCAGGTTCAGATGGCTGGGTCACATTTTCTTGCTTATCTTGACCACTTTCTTTCTCAGTTCTAATATTCTCCAGCCTAGCTATATTAGCAGGCTCATTGTATGTGACAGGCTTAGCAGTGGGCCTTTTGTCATGTGCATTATCCTCCTCCATTCTTGTCTCGCTGAGATTTTCATGCATTGAATGTGCCAGAACTTCTGCTTTAACTTCATTAAGCTCAGATTTAATTGATATAGACATATCCCCACATGAGTAGGACTGGCATTGAGTATCCTTTGAATCTCGTAATTCACAGTTTGGAAGAGCAGATGAGGCAGCGCTATCATATTCAGGATTAGTGGACTGGGTATATTGCTCAGTTTTCATACGCTTTGGAGCTGGTAGGTCTTCTGAAATTTCAACCACTAGTTGAGACTTGGAGATCAATCTAGATGAAAGGCCCGCTGCATTAAAGGTTTCGCTGGATACATTTAAAGCAACTGGCAAACATGGTTCAAGATCTGACTGAATTCGGGACTTAAGTTGAAATGCATGTCTATACTTCCTTACTAAAATGCAAACAGGGCAATGTGGATTCCTGCATTTTATGTAATGATGAAGCAATTTCCTGGTACGACCACAACGAGGATATGGACAATGAGATATAATGCATCTATCTACATGATTACATAACTTCTGCATAATAGAACAATGGCGTTCTTGGCATCGCCCTTCTGGGGCAGAACAGCATCGAGCATGAAACAAAAATAAAAGCCACTTTTGTTGGTTTCTGTGTTCCTTCTCTTTAGAATTGATTGGGTCTAGCAGCTCAACTGAGCTTCTAGAGGCAACAGCTTGACCAATAATAGATCCATCTAATGGTAAATTACAGCATTGGGTTTCATCTTGCCTTGGTATTCTTTGATGAAAATCAATGGGAAGATGTTGTTCATGTAACATACCCTTAGGAACATCATTTTCATCTTGTGGTCGAGGCCACTGATTTTTAAGTATGGATTTAGATTGTGACCCAACTGAAAGGCAGTTAAAATTATTTTGAGACTCTGAAACCAGTTGATAAGGATGCAACATTTGTTGAGAAATTTGAGGTGGTGATGAGGATGAGTTGTGCTGATCCAATGAAACCTGCTGCTGAGCAACCTTAGAGCAGTCTTTAGAAGGAATCTGTTGGAAATGGTTGTGCATTTCAGGTGTATGGAACTGCTCAGAAAGCTGAGAAGTGAAAATTTCTTTATGTGGTTCAACACCAGGCTCAGACTTTATGTTATTGTCTAGACCGGAAGAGAGTTGAGACTGAGGGAAGGCATCATTGTTGACCAAATGCTGAGGTTGCTGACTTTGCTGATTCAGCTGAAATTGCTGTGGAGCATACCAATCTGACTGGTGACATTGTTGGGTTCTTTGCTCATATTGATGTTGAGTATTTAAACGGTCATTTCTTGAAGTCAGGGAAGACTGGAATTTTAAATTTTTTAATGAACTTATTGCTTGAGAGTTGTGATGAGCAGTATGATTCATACTGTGCAAATTCGAATGACCACTTATGAGTGAGCTAGAAATGGGGATTGAGGGCAATTTTACAGCATTCATGCTCTGAGTGTTCAACATAGAGCCAGAGGATGTTGCAGATGCATAAAAGCTTCCAGAATTAAAAGTGTCAACATTAATCAATCCATATTTGTCACCTGAAAAAATGATTGTTACCCTTTGCATGAGATCCAAAATTGGTACAGAGAACAAAATATCTTTCCGTCGTCCCTCAAAGTCTAACTGGAAAAGATGTGCACATAGACATATGACCCAACAAACAACAACAACCAAGCCTTTTCCCATTAGGTTGAAAACAAGACGTTTTTGTGTGGACTACTAATTAGGATTATCATATCTCTATATTTTAATATTGATTTACTTTTTATCTTGTTTCTTCAGCTTTTTCTATCTTAATAAGAACTGGATATCAAAATCCTAATTTCAGATCCTTCTTTTATTAGTTACGATAGTTTTTAGATACAGTCATATTAATTAGGGATCTCTTTATTTTATTTTATCAATTAGAATAATTTCTAGTCCTGATTCTATTAATTAGGAAAATATTTAATTTTGTCAATAAGGACCAATACGGTAAATGTTTGGGATATCTTTGTAACCCTTGTAAAGGGCAGGCTTGATTGAAACATGATTGATGTGAAATCATTATCAGAAAAACTCTTCTTCCTTTTACACAGTTTACAAGAAAGATTACTTCAGGTATATGTCCAACACTCGATCCTACACAAAGGTTCATAACAGTTTTATCATAAATCATGTAAAGCCAACAACAACACAGCTAAAAGAGATTATAACTCTGCTAGGAAGGGCAGGAAAAGAGGTAAAGACCTTTGATTTCACACCCCATAATATCAAACAAAAAGAATAAGAAATATTACCCTGCACTACTGGTTGTTGATTTTGATCAAATAGCTGCTGTAAGTTCTTAGGGGAATTAGAGTATGCTGAAGTGTAGTCTTCAGTCCCGAGTTCATTTGCAATTTGTATGCTGTTTCCAATCAAACCTAGCCCACTATTGATAGAACCATTTGGATATGCAAATGTGTTTTGCAGTAAATCAGATCTCCTTCCACCATCAATTTGACTGCCAAGGTTGTGCAATGCATGATTGTTGTGGTCACTATCTTGCAGCTTCTGGTGCCGCTGTGGCTGAGACTGTGATGGCAATAGTAATGTAGAATCAACACCGGAAAAAGAACAGTTGTTACTCGAAGGATCCATATTTGTATATGAATGATTATTGCTGACACTAAATCCTGGAGTTGGAATCATCTGACTAGTGACTCTTTGCACCCCAACGGATGACATATTTCCTCCTGAACCAATGGAAAAACTTGTAGCAGAGTGCTTGTAACCATTAGACAAACCTGCAATAAGTAGACCCAATAATGCAGGAAAAGAAAATCATAGTGAAATGACTAAGGAATACAGGCAACCAGAATTACCATCAGATCTATTTAAGGTGCTGCCAAGCATGCCACCTGCTGGTAACATGTTTACACTATTGACAGATGGCGATGCTATGCTGTTAGATCCACTGGCAGCAATCATTGTCGTATCCACAGAAGATGTCGTGATCATGGTGGAATTTGTAATATGTGACATGCCAGGTGTTGGTATCATTGTAGCAATTGGAGAAGAGCTAACAAGCTGAGGATGTTGTTGGTGGTTAGTAGTCATAGATGACATTCTAAGGAAATTAGATAAGCGACTGTCTAGTGTGTCTAAGTTCATGTAGTCCTCCTGAGAAACAAATACAAAACCACCATCATCACTAAAAAAGTGTAATAGTTGGGAACAGAATATAAAATCAGAGAACAGTACAAAAATCCTAATATTATACAAGGAAAGTGTACAAGACAATTAGCTAGAGGCATGGAAAAACCTTAGATATAGCAGCTTTTAACAGGCCCTCCTCGAGACGTTTTGCAAGATCCTTAACCTTCCTTTTATGTGCTTCTGTAACAGGATGCTGGTACTTAAGCAGTAATTTGTTACATCTGGAAGGTAACAAGTAACACATCCGTTGTTGTCAAGTAAAATTAGCATAAAATATAAAAGATTGTCATAAAATAACTATTCCAGAAACTTATGTTGCCAGGTGAAAGCATAATCAGACTTGCCTTCTTGAGCATAGGCATAAAGGCTTTGATCACATCGCAGGAAATAATTATTACGAAAGCTAAAGAAATTCAATAATGCTTGTGAATTACTCTATACCTAAGAGCTGGTCTGGTTTAAGAAGTGCACATAATGAAAAATTTTCACCATAAAATCATATAAAAAAAGTAGAGGCAAGTAATATTAGTTTCAGGCTGACATGTCAAGCCTATGTTGGAGGTGCTCCCAAACACACAGTAAAACAAAATTCTCATGTGTATATTATACAATTTAAGGCTATGTAGACCAAAGATAGATGGGTCCATGGGCGCTTAATATAATCATCGATGGAAAGACAATAAACCAGTTCTCCTAGAAAGCACCTGAACTACGAGGGTTCTAGTCAGTACTTTTATAGACTGAACTGGCTAATACAAAGTTAAGCAATTAAATTATGGAAAAGACTAAACTGAATATATTGTCATATCTTAAAGCTTCAACATTAATAAGCTCTCAAACTCTTTCACTTTCCATTCATTTTACAATGAGGAGTATAAAGTCTTATACTCTTATCCTACTACATAAGGTTCCTTGATCGATGTCATTGAGCTCTATCAAAAAATATTTCTCTAGTTTTGTTTTTAGATAACTTGAACAGGTTATTTCCAAATATGAACTTATGTATAGAATGTATGCCTTGTCTGACTAGATTGTGTCAATTAGCTTTGTCTAAGAAAAATATACATTACCCATATTAATACCCTACCCTAAAGATAAAACAACTGTTCATGTGACTCAGCACAGTTCACCAAACGAATGTGTACCAAAAATAAACTATTTACAATTGCATTAAAAATAAAACTTACATTCTTTCAAGCGTAAGAGATCGTGCTCTAAGAAATTCAGCGTCCATATTTGGAAAAACACCTAAATTTGGCATCTGATGCAGGGCATTTCCATTCAGCTGAATCAGGCCAGGCAACTGAGACCCAGATTGATTAGGTACCTGCCCTGATATCTTTTTCTGGAAACTGTGCCTGTGATTTCATTGTCTTTATTCTTCACATTTGATTTTCCAGCCAAATATATCATTTCTAAAACCTGTGTCAGGATTCCACCATCAAATAGCAGTTCAGTTGTATGCCTGTAGCACAAAACCACGTCGTCATGGTAAGAACCAAACAAGTCCATGACTTATAAGTAAATCTTGAAGGAGAATAGAAAACTAAATATGATTACTTGACATAACTCACGGAACAATCCCAGAATCATACAACAAAATTGTTGCCAGTATTCTCAGTTTCAAAACCCCATATAAACGTATCAAAAAATCAACAATTCAAAAGCCCAGATTACATAGAAGAAAGATATCTGAAGTTGCAAAATCTAGAAGAAAATGACTGTATATAATAAATACCATCATCATTATAAAATATGCTGAATTCTATCAAAAGGCGTAGACAAAATTCCGCACAGCAAATCCCCCTCTGCTCGTGATTGGTAATTGAAATATTAAAATTGGATTAAATAAATTTAATTAACTATAATAGTTACAGTGAGTAACCCACTGTAGATAGGTAGATAGTAAATCAAGCCAAATAAAAACAGGTAAGGAAAAAGTAAACCCTAAAGTTGATGGGTTACATCAAACCTAAACGCCGGGACGATGGTACAAACTCGTCAGACGTTTGAAATTACTAAATAGAATCGGAAGTAGCCACGATTATCAGATGACCAAGATGACTACGATCAACGATCCTTTTACCTTAGAAAGTCGGTTACACCGTTCCAAGTAAACGCACGTGCGAAATTTGCTACGAACGAATCAAAATAGGAATTGAAGTATGCAAAAGCAAACTTTGGAAAACAAGTTTGTTTAAATAGGTTTCACCTGCTAATTTTTCTTTGCAAAATTTAACCTGCAAAATATAAAAATTAGAAATCATAATATTTTTAGTTTTTTTTTAAACTATTACCGCTATTACTTTTAATTATTGTTTCAATTTCAATGTTTGTTTAAAAGTTATTAACAATTGAAAATTATGCTATAAGACAGAATAAATTATTTATTATATACTATTGAAAATATGTTTGTTCAAAATATAAATAAAAATTCATTATTATAATTATTATTAAAATTAAAAAATATTTAATTTACAAGAATTGTATTCTCAAAAAATTATTATAAAATATAAAGATAAAATAATTTATGTTAATAAGGATAAAATTACACTAAAATGTGTATACCAAAGATTAATTATAGAATAATTATTATTAAAAGTAATTATGAAGTAATAATGAATGAAAACACCATAAAAAGAGTTTTTTATGATGACTTATTATAATAGGTGAAATTCATTTGTCATAATACATTCATCAATGACAATTTCGTAATAAAACTAAGAGATATTACGATTTACTTTAAGAAATTTGTCATAATTAGTATAACAGTGGTTTTTTCGTAAATAAAAGTTACATATGTTATAACAGGCAAACTTTATGATGAAAACATATTATGACAGATTTTAGAAGACACATCATAGTAAGACTCTACTATAATTGTTGGTTACTTGCATGTAAATCTCTAACTTCAATTTCCCTCCCTTTCATTCGAAACTTACACTTTATTTTTTATGCACCTTGTCGTTTTCACGCACAATCCTATGAGAAAATGTCTAACGCTATCAACGTGCACCATCACCTCTATGTCGTCGACCCCATCTCCTCAACGTTGTCGACACCATCGCCTTTTGACATCCACAACACTGTTGTGTTGTCGTCTCTATAAGGTAGTGATCTTAAAGCATATACTCGCTTTTCAATTTCTCGGAGGTAACTTCTCACCGTTGACCCCTTCTTTTTCTCTTCATCAATATCGCATTTGTGCCCCAATTTCTCTTCTCTTACTACATTCATATCTTCTTCACACATCTGTTTAGGGTTTCAATCTGATTTCTTTCTAAGTAGAACTCGTCCTCGATTTGAATGTATGTGTGATTCTTAGTATTAGAATATTTTAGAAGATACAAGTGTTAAGCCAAACTTGTAAAAGTTGTTACATATGACAGTTGTTTAGCTTTTGTGTTGTGGTTTCTGTTTTTGTCTTTGCACACTGGTCAAAGCTATCTAACCCTTATAAATAATGGTGTTACTCTGTTTTACAGATATATAGATACAAAATACAAATATACACGTTACAATTTTTTTCTTCTTGTACCCGAATCCTTTATGGTATTAAGAGCAAGGTTCGAAACCTGTGAGTGTGAGAAGTGAGACAAACTAGTTCTCTAGTTTATTCTTTGGTTTCAAGAGTGCATCCAGAGTAGTATGAGAATTCTTCAGAAAGTATATCTTGAGGTCATCAAGAAGGAAGGTATCTTGGGTCATCAAGGAGTGTAGAAGAAGGATCTCTAGAAGGATAACAGTACAAGAAGAAGGTTACAGTGGAATTATGACAGGTCTAGGAGGGATGATGCAAGGTTCTTTTTCAGTCTTCGATGAGAAATGTTTTGATGAATGGCATATCAAGATGAATGCCATTTTCGGCTTCCAAGATGTGGCAGATGTTGTGTTCAAAGGATTGCTTGAGTTAAGCCCCAAAGCCACTGATTAAGAAAAGAAAAACTCCAAGATTCAACAAAAGCTTGATAATAAGGCTCGATTTCTTCTCTACCAATGTGTTGGACCAAAAGTGTTTCATAGAATTTCAAAGGCAAAAGCAACAAAGGAGATATGGGAAATTTTGCTGAAAACGTACGAAGATGGTGACAAAACTAATAAGGTAAAGATGCAAACATTGAGGAGGCAGTTATAATGTCTAGCTATTGAAGAGAATGATATTGTGGCAGATTATTTCGATAAGGTGCAAGAACATGTGAGTGCAATGCGTGCATGTAGAGATACCATCATGGATCAGTATGTTGTTGACAAGATCCTGAGGACTCTGCCACCAAGGTTCGATCATATTGTGGTTGCCATTGAAGAAACGCATTACTTAGAGAAAATGGAGGTGGAAGAGCTGCAACATTCACTAAAGGCTCAAGAACACATACTGAATGGGCGTAGACAGTACAAATATCAGGTCTTACAAGTTAGATCCCAGTTTCATGGAAAGGGAAAAGGGTCTAAATATTTGGCAAAAAGAAGCATAAAAAGGCTCAAGAATAGCAAGAGAAAGACTTCAATGACTCTGAAAACTAAAAGAGTCACAAGTCAGAGCATATTAGTGATCAAGAAAAAAGCTAGAAGTTTGACAAAAAGAAGGTTAAATGCTTTAATTGTCAAAAACTTGGGTATTTTAATAAAGAGTGCAAGAAGGGTTAAGGCGCAAAGAATAAACCAAAGAATTAAGCTAATCTAGCACAAGACAACACATCCTGATTCAGAGGCAATGATGTTGATGGCAAGAACAAGGAATGTACAAAGGTTGTACAAAGGATTTACAAAGATGTTAAAAAATGGAAAAAATGTGTACAAAAGGTGTAGAAAGTATGTACAATGGGTGTACAAAGGGTGTATAAAGGGTGTACAAAGGGTGTACAACCATTCTACATTTTTTTGCAAAATATGTACAAAGGTTGTAGAATGATCATGCACAAAGGATATACAAATGTTTTACGAAGGGTTTAGAAAGGGTGTACAAAGATGTAGAATGAGTGTACAAAAAGTGTATAAAGGGTGTACACACATTCTACATCTTTCTACAAAATATGTAGAAAGGAGGCAAAGTGATGTACAAAAGATATATTCAAAGGGTGTAGAAATAGTGCAGAAAAGGTGTAAAGAAGATGTACATAAGGTGTAGAAGGTTTTACAAGGGGTGTACAAAGGATGTACAAAGATGTTGAAAAATGTAGAAAAGGTCTACAAAGAGTGTAGAAAGTGTGTACAAAGGGTGCACAAAGGGTGTATAAAGGGTGCACAAAGGGTGTATAAAGGGTGCACAAAGGGTGTATAAAGGGTGCACAAAGGGTGTATAAAGGGTGTACAAAGGGTGTACACACATTCTACATCTTTCTACAAAATATGTAGAAAGACGACAAAATGGTGTACAAAGGGTATATACAAAGCGTGTAGAAATAGTGTAGAGATAATGTACAAAGTGTATACAAAAGGTGTAAAAGGTTTTACAAGGGGTGTACAAAGAATGTAAAAAAAGTGTACAAATATGCTGAAAAAAGTAGAAAAAATGTACAAAAAGTGTAGAAAGTGTGTACAAAGGGTGTACACCCATTTTACATCTTTCTATAAAATATGTAGAAAGGTTGTAGAAAGGTATACAAAGAGAATAGAAAAGATGTAGAAAGGGTGTTAAAAAGGTGTAAAAAGATGAAGAAAGATGTAGAAATGACATACGAAAGGGTGTATAAAGGGTGTATACCCATTCTACATCTTTCTAAAAAATATGTAGGAAAGACTGCAGAAGGATGCACTAAGGGTATGCAAAGGGTGTAGAAATCATGTAGAAAGGGTGTAGAAAAGGTGTACAGGATGTGTACGAAAACGGTAGATGGGTGTACAAGGGATGTACAAAGGTTGTACGAAGGGTTTACAAAGATGTTGAAAAATGTAGAATAGTTGTACAATGAGTGTATAAAGGATGCACAAAGGGTGAACAACCAATCTACATTTTTCTACAAAATATGTAGAAAGGTTGTAGAACGGTGTACAAAGGGTGCATAAAGGATATACAAAGGGTTTAAGGAGGGTTTAAAAAGGGTGTACAAAGATGTAAAAAAATGTAGAATGGGTGTACAAAGGGTGTATAAGGGGTGTGCACCCATTCTACATCTTTCAACAAAATATGTAGAAGGGCTGTAGAAAGGTGTACAAAGGGTATATACAAAGGGTGCATATATAGTGTAGAAAGGGCGTAGAGAGGATGTACAAAGTGTGTATAAAGGGTGTAGAGGATCTTACAAGGGATGTACAAAGGATATACAAAGGGTGTATAAAGATGTTGAAAAATGTAGAAAAAGTGTATAAAGTGTAGAAAATGTGTATAAAGGGTCTAAAAAGGGTGTACACCCCTTATACATCTTTCTACAAATATGTAGAAAGATTGTAGAAGGGTATACAAAAGGGTATATAAAAGGGTGTAGAGAGAGTTTAGAAAAGATGTGAAAAGATTAAGAAAGATGTAGAATGAGTGCACAAAGGGTGTACAAAGGGTGTATAAAGGTTGTACAAAGGGTGTACACCCATTCTACATTTTTCTACAAAATATGTAGAAAGGCTGTAGAGGGTTGTACAAACCGTATATACAAAGGGTGTTGAAAGAGTGTAGAAAGGGTGTAGAGAGTGTACAAAGTGTGTACAAAGGATGTAGAAGGTCTTAAAAGGGGTGTACAAAGGTTGTACAAAGGGTGTACGAAGATGTGGACAAATGTAGAAAATGTGTACAAAGGGTGTAGAAAGTTTGTAAAAAGTGTGTACAAAGGGTGTACGTGCATTCTACATCTTTCTACAAAATATGTAGAAAGATGTACAAAGTGTGTATAAAGGGTGTACAAAGGGAACACAAAGAGTGTCGAAAGGGTTTAGAAAGGGTGTAAAAAGATGATAAAAATGTAGAAAGAGTGTAGTAAAGGTGTATAAAGGGTGTACACCCACTCTACATCTTTCTAAAAATATGTAGAAAGGTGTACAAAGGGTATACAAAGAGTGTAGAAAGCATGTAGAAAGGGTGTAGAAAAGGCGTACAAAGGGTGTACACCTATTCTCATCTTTTTACAAAATATGTAGAAAGACTGAAAAAGGGTGTACAAAGCATATATACAAAGAGTGTAGAAAGGGTGTAGAGAGGGTTACAAAGTGTGTACAAAGAGTGTACAAATATGTTGAAAAATGTAGAAAATGTATTCAGAGGATGTAGAAAGTATGTACAAAGGGTGTAGCGAGGGTGTATGAAGGATGTACTAAGGGTGTACACCCATTCTACATCTTTCTAAAAAATATGTAGAAAGGCTGCAGAAGGGTGTACAAAAGGTATAAAAAGGGTTTAGAAAGGATGTAGAAAGAGTGTAGAAAAGGTGTACAATTTTTTTATTCTCTTTTATTGATTTTATTCTTTCTTAGCTCTATAAATAGGGAGCATTTCCTCCATTCCAAAACACACGAAGTTCAGTCTTTCTCATTCTCCTTTCTTCTTTGTTTCATTCTCTTTTGTTTTTCTAAAATTATTCTGGGTTATTCTTATACTCTGTTTAAAGTTCCTTGCTATTTTTTAGATCCTAATAAATTCTGAGAAAGTTCCTGTTGTATCCTAAGGGACTTGCGCAACACACCGCGGATAAGTCCTTAAGGACAGTGAATCTACATGCCTTAGGAAATTTTGTTCGTGATTCTGTCAGTTTTTTACAACAATCTTAAGGACTTATGGCTGACATCAACAATATGCCTTCGGAGAGTCAAACTTTTGGTTTTGGAACTCCAATGACCTTCACGAAATCACTTTTGGACATGTCAAAAGTCGAGGTTTTCTCTGGACATAACTTCTAGTGCTGGCAAGAACGCGTGTCTACCGTTTTAGACGTGTGTTGAGTTGTTGCTGCTCTAAAAAGGTACGTACATAAACCTGATCATAAAAAGAAAAAATAATTTTCTTAAATCTCGTCCCAATAAATCTAAACCCGTCCGACGTAGAGCAAGAAACGACAATCCTCCTAGGGCAAATTTAGCCAAAAGAGATGACATTATTGTTGTGGTCGTTTCTCAAGTAAATCTGATGACCAATGTGAGCAAGTGGGTGGTAGACTCTTGTGCTACCAGGCATATTTGTGCAAACAGAAGTGCCTTTACCTCTTACACTAGTGTAGGGGATGGATAAGAACACGTCTACCTTGGTGATTCCAGCACCACTCCTGTTCTGGGAAAAGGAAAAGTTCTTCTCAAACTCACATCTAGAAAGACTCTGGCCTTGAGTGACGTTCTACACGTGTCATCAATTAGAGTTAATTTAATCTCTGTAGCACTATTAGGAAAGGTGGGGGTTAAAGTGTCATTTGAGTCTAACAGGATCATTATGACAAAAAATAATGTTTTCATGGGGAAGAGGTATTGTGATCAAAGACTCTTCATTCTAAATGTTTCTGAAAATATTAATGAATCAAGTTTTTCTGCTTATATTGTTGACCCATATGATATATGGCATGCTAGATTAAGACATGTGAATTCCTCGTATGTTTTGAAATTACAATGACTAGGATTGATTAATATGCATGATAAACAAAGTAGTAAGTGTGATATATGTGTAGAATCTAAAATGACAAAGAAAACATGTTTTTCTGTAGAATGTCAAACTGAATTATTAGGGTTAATTCATATTGATCTAACTGATTTAAAACAAACTATGTCTAGAGGAGGTAAAAATTATTTTGTGACCTTTATAGGTGTTTATTCTATATATACAAAAGTTTACTTAGTCAAACATAAAGATGAAGCATTTGATGTGTTTTTAACCTATAAACATCTATTCGCAATCTTTAAACAGGTAGAGGTGGTGAGTATTGTTGAGAAACAAGTAGGTTTCGTTTTACACCAAGAGGGGGGGAGGTGAATTGGTGTTGTTTCAAAAACAAAATCTTTTCGCAATCTTTAAACAAAAGTAAAAAGCTTTTTGATCTTTCTTGAAATGCAAGTAATGAAAATTTCTATGCAGCAAAAAAACGTAGTTGACTGCTTAACAGATATAGTCGACTGAAATAAAGAGTGCAGGGATAGAGAAAATCAAACACTGGTTTTTATATTGGTTCGACCAACAATGCCTACATTCAGTGTCCTTCCAACCCAGGAAGCAAATGCATTATATAGGTTGCGATTTTTACAACAAGGAATTTATAGAAGACCTCACGTCAAAAATATAAATCTCCTATCTAACCCAAAACCAAAATATAGTTGCAATAACCAAAACAGACTTGCAACAAGAATCCCCTATTCTGCAATCTGAACCCTCATCGAACAATCCTCAATGTGTAAATTCCAGCACTCTTCACAGGATGCCAAGCCTTCAAAGATCAATCAAGAAGCACCTTCTTTGTGCAGCTTTGATCATCCAGTCAGCACATAAGCCTTCTCCCTTTGAATCTCTCTCAAGATAGATCACCACCGTCTTCTTGGAGAATTCTTGGAGCTGTTAACATAGAGAATTCAATCTAAAACAAGAAATGAAAATGTTAGATCTACAAAAGTCTCTGAACAAGTCGTGTTCAGCCAATTTAAAGTTTTCTGTCAGTCAGATTGTTTCTCAGTCAAATAGCCTACTAATCCAATCACCTATATTAATACAGTTATAACAAACAGTCAACATAGAGGCTCTCAGTCAACCAAAAACAACACGCATTTAATACAGTTGACCAAGTCATAAATGCTTAACTAACTTTTAAAAAATATAGCCGTTGTAGCATGTAAGCATAACAAAATTCCAAAACAGATCAATAATACAGTCGAATGTACACTGGGAAAAGTCGACTGACACATGTAAAAACATTTCAAAATTCTTTTCAATCCAAAACATCACAGAGCACTGGTTCTCAAAATCTGTACAAAGGTTTTAGAATAGTCGAATCCATACAGGTGTATTCGACCAGACTAGAATTTTGTCACACAATTATAAGTTTGTAAAAGTGCTTGTGATTTTTCTCTTTCCAAAATGTGCAGTAAAATATTTTTTACATAGCAGTTTGCATTGCACATAATCATACAAACATGTTCCACAAATATATCACACAATTAACATAGGAACATACATCACAGTACATCAAAACATGTTCAGCAGATATAACACTCAGTTCAGATTAAGAACATGTAATTCAACAACATGTGTACTGTTATTAAGCATAGTGTTGTCATCATAAAAAACTAGATTGATATAGAGTTTGTGTTGTCAACAATCTCAACAAGTATGTGCTCTTTAATGAATTTTGTGTTAAAGAAGGAATTATCCATGAAGTGACTCCACCATATTCAATGTGTATACACATTCTACATTTTTCTACATAATATGTAGAACGGTTGTAGAAGGAGTTACAAGAGGTATATTAAGATGTAAAATGATGTAGAAAGGTGTAGAAATAGTTTAGAAATGGTGTACAAAGATGTGGAATCATGTAGAAAAGGTGTACAAAAGATGTATAAATTTGTAGAAAGATGTAGAAAAGGTCCACAAAGTGTGTACAAAGAATGTACAAATGGTGTACAAAAGGTGTAAAATTGATGTATAAAGACTGTACAAGGGGTGTACAAATAGTGTACAAAGGGTGTAGAAATGGTGTACACAGGGTAGATAAAGGGTGTACAAAGGGTGTACAAATGATGTGCAAAAGGTATATATAGGGTGTACAAAGGGTGTACATAGGGTGTAGAAAGAATGTACAAAGTGTGTACAAAAGGTGTACAGATGGTGTATAAAGGGTATATAAAAGGTGTACAAATTGTGTACAAAAGGGTGTACAATACGTGTACCAATAGTGTACAAAAGTAGTACAAATGGTGTACAAAGGGTATACAATGAGTGTATATAGGGTGTACAAAAGGTGTACACAAATTCTACATCTTTTGAGAAAATATGTAGAAAGGTTGAAGAAGGGTGTATAAAGGGTATACAAGGGGTATAGAAAGGGTGTCAAAGGGTATATAAAGAGTGTAGAAAAGGTATACAAAGATGTAGAATAATGTAGAAAAGGTGTACAAAGGGTGTATAAAGTGTGTACGAAGGGTGTATAAAGGGTATACAAAGTGTGTAGAAATGATGTACTAAGGGTGTAAAAATATGTAGATATATGTAGAAAGGGTGTACCATGGGTGTACAAACGGTGTGCAATGAGTGTACAAAAGGAATAGAAATGATGTATAAAGGGTGTACAAAGGATGTACAAATAATGTACAAAGGGTGTACCAAGATGTAGATAGATATAGAAAGAGTGTACAAAAGATGTACAAAGGGTTTATGATAACAGGTTGAAACACCGTTATTTGCTATGTGATTTTGATACTAAAAGCACCCTTTTTCATTTAGAACCTTGCTTGGACTCATGAGTTTTCAATAAATTGTTTGAATAAGAGAGTTGAGGTTGATTTTAACAGTTTTCTAACAAACTCCCCTTGTTTTGACAGAAATTGAAGCAATATTGGAAGAAGTGAAAAGCCAAGAAGATGGAGCTAAAAAGGGGTCAAAAAGGCACCAACAAGGGAGAAAACCTGAAGCCCAGGCGACAGGAACGAAAAACAACGCATCCAAGATCGACCCTGGACGCCCGGGCGACGGCCCCGACACCCGGGCGACGGACGCCCGAAGCCTACGCATCCAAAATAGGCGCCCAAACCTCACATGAACCTCAATTCACGCTTGGGCGAGCTCCCTACGACGCTTGAGCGTGATTTCACGTGGATCGGGCCCTGATTCTGCTCTGATTTGATTCTTTTGGACTGGGCCGCACTTTGGGACGTGTCTGACACTATTTAAAGGACCCTGGGGCTCTAGGTTTTGCATCCCTGGCAGAGAAGAGCATAGCAATACACTCTTAGCCAATTCTTAGTCTTCCATTCTCTTTCTTTTCTTCCATTGTTCATAGGTTCCCCCTTATCTATGGGGGACTAATTTCTATTTGTTGTTGGGGAATGATAACCTTGTAAACTCTCATGTATTTGAATTGATTCTTAATTTTACATGCTTTATTCCATTATTTGTTAGAGTAATTCATTTGCTTTATTCTTGCTTATACAATAGCATTATCTGTGAGTTGCATGAGTGCTGGGAGGTTCCTTGCAATTCAAGTCCTTGTTGAATTACTCCTAAAGGTTATATTGCTCAGGGATGAGGGTATGAGTCTTAGTCATCTTAACCTCTTGATCTTCACATCTTTTTACCAAGAATGCTAGGAATTGTATGATCTGGTAATTAGGGACAAACTTATTTACCGAGGGATCGAGTTTAAGTGTTTTAGTAAGGGACGTTAGCATTAATGAATAAAGAAGAATTCTTATATACATGAGAGGGAACTTGGTGAAGTCTAACCCCAACAACATACTCATCTCATATAAATCAACCTCCATTCATCACTTTGCTCTTTTGCCACTGATCAATTTTATTTTGCTTTATTTTATTCTTTTGCAATACAATCCATGATCTCTTTTATTTTAAGTCTTACTTAATCTTGTTTTCACACAACTGTTCAGCGTCGAGAGTCCTCTGGGATATGATACTTGGTCTTACCATTTTATATTACCTATGCTACTCGGTACACTTGCCGATTTGCCCAAACAATTTACAAAGGATGGACAAAGGGTTTTCAATGGGTGTACAAAAAGTGTATAAAACGTTTACATAGGGTGTACAAAGGGTGTATAAAGGTTGTAGAAAGATGTACATAGATATAGAAAGAGTGTACAAAGCTAGTACATAGGGTGTACAAATGGTGTACAAATGGTATATAAAGGTGTACAAAAGGTGTAGAAATTATGTACAAAGGGTGTACAAGGAGTTTATAAAGGGTATACAAAAGGTGTACAAAGGTTGTACAAAGGTTGCACAAAGATAATACAAAGGTGTACAAAGGGAATACAAAAGGTGTAGAATGGGTGTACAAAGGGTGTGCAATGGGAGTACAAAGGGTGTATAAAGGATGTACAAAGGGTGTACTATGGGTGTACAAATGGTATATAAAGGGTGCACAAAGAATGTCCAAAGGGTGTACAAAGGATGTTCCAAGATGTAGATAGATATAGAAAGGGTGTAAAATGGTGTATAAAGAATGTACAAATGGTGTAGAAATAATGTAAAAAGGGTGTATTACAAAAGGTGTACAAAAGGTGTACAATAGGTGTACAAAGAGTGTATAAAGGATGTACAATGAGTGTACATAGGGTGTTCAAAAAGGGTACTAGGATTTAGATTGTTATATAAATGGTGTACAATGGTGTATAAAGAAGTTGAAAGATGTAGAAGGGTGTACAAATGGTGTACAAAGTGTGTACAATGGGTGTACAAAGTGTGTATAAATATTTTATAAAGGTAGTGCAAAGAGTGTACAAATATTTTACAAAGGTAGTGCAAAGAGTGTACAAATATTTTACAAAGGTAGTGCAAAGAGTGTACAAATATTTTACAAAGGTAGTGCAAAGGGTATTCAAAGGTTATGCAAATATGTAAAAAGATGTAGAAAAGTGTAGAAGGGTCTAGAAAGAGTGTACAAAGATGTAGAAAGATGTTCAAAAATTGTACTAATAGATGTACAAAAGGTGTATAAAGAGTGTGCAAACGATCTATAATGGGTGTACAAAGGGTGTATAAAGGGTGATGGAGACCTGCTATGGGTAGAAGACCGTGAGATTTGGCTCCAATCAGCAAGCCATCCGAGATGCAGAGGAGTGCAGCGGAAATGGATGTGTATTGTGGTGTTTGAAGTGTTTACGGTGATAAGAGGTGTTTAGGTGAAACCTTACAACTCAGAAAGCCTTCCTACAGAGGAAGGAAGCTAGAGGAATGAGAGAAGAAGTCGAAACTTCAGAGAGACTTAAGAGCAAAGTGGTTGGAAATCAAATTCTACAGCATAACACTAAGCTCAAAAGTGAATTTTACAAAGGATGGAGCCCTCTTATTTATAGGAGAAAAGGAGCTCAATTTCTGATTTCAAAACCCTCACAAATTCAAAATTATCCTAGAAGAAGCACGCCAATCTGAGCCAGCAATTCCCACGCCTCAGTCATTCACGTGGAATGTGCTGTTTCATCCACGCTAGGCGCAAAAGAAGTGGCACTGAGCGCCACTCGGTTGCCTACTCCTTTTGGCTTCCTCTTCTTGGATGACACTTCCTCCTTTGCTCCTACTTCTTGGATTAACTTCTCCAAGCTTTATTTAGGCCCTACAAAACAAAGTAAACATATTAAAAGATCATTTTTCTAAGACTTTAGAGAAAAAAAAGTCAAGAAAGTTTTAGAAAGTCCTTCTTTAACTTTCCTTTCTTAGTCTTAGCTTGAGTCGCTACTTCTTTGAGTGGAATGCCCTAAATGGGTTTCCATCAAAGGATGTAGAAATCTTGTACAAAGGGTGTACCAAAGGTTGTACAAAGGGTGAACAATGAGCGTACAAAGGATGTAGAAAAAGTGTACAAAAGGATGTACAAAGGGTCTACAAAGGGTAAAAGAGGGGAGTACAAGAGGTGTACAAAGGATGCACAAGAGGTGTACAAAGGGTATATAAAGAGTGTACAGAAGGTGTACAAAGGATGTAGAAAAAGTGTATAAAGGGTGTACAAAAGGATGTATAAAGGGTGTACAAAGAGTGTACAAGGGGTGTACAAAGGGTGTACAAAGGGTGTATAAAGAGTGTACAAAAGGTGTACAAAAAGTTTAGAAATGATGTATAAAGGATGTATAAAGGGTGTACAAATGATGTACAAAGGGTGTACCAAGATGTAGATAGATATTGAAAGGTTGTACAATGGGTGTACAAATGATGTAGAAATGATGTACAAAGGATGCATAAAGGGTGTATAAAAGATGTACAAAAGGTATATAAAGGGTGTACAAAACATGTACAAAGGGTGAACATAGGGTGTACCAAAATGTAGATAGATATAGAAAGGGTGTACAATGGGTGTACAAAGGGTTTAAAAATTATGTACAAAAGGTGTATAAAGGTTGTATAATGGGTGTACAAAGCGTATAGAAATGGTGTACGAAGGGTATACAAATATGTAGAAATAGTTAGAAAGGGTGTACCAAGGGTATACAAAAGGGTGTACAATGGGTGTATAAAAAGTGGTACAATTGGTTTACAAAAGGTATACAAATGGTGTACATAGGGTGCAAAAATACTGTATGTACAAAGTGTGTACAAAGGGTATAGAAATGATGTACAATGGGTCTACAAAGAGTATAAATGGTGTACAAAGAGAGTAGAAAAGTTGTACAAAGGTATTACCAAGGGTGTACAAAAGGTATATAAAGCGTGTAGAAAGGGTGTATAAAAATGTAGAAAGATGTAGAAATGGTGTACAAAGGGTGTACCAATGATGTACAAAGGGTGTACAAAGGATGTTCGAAGGTTATACAAAGGGTGTAGAAATGGTGTACGAAGGGTATACAAATATGTAGAAAGATTTAGAAAGGGTTTACAAAGGGTGTATAAAGGGTGTACTAAGAGTATACAAAAGGGTGTACAAAGAATATACAAAGGGAGTACAAAAGGTGTACAATGAGTGTACAAAGGGTGTATAAAAGGTTATAAAGGGTGTACGAAGGATGTACAAAGCGTGTACACATGGTGTACCAAGATGTAGATAGATATAAAAAAGGTGTACAAAGGGTGTAGACATGATGTTCAAATAAAGGATGTATAAATGGTGTACAAAGATTTTACAAACAAAGTACAAAGGGAGTACAAAGGGTGTACAAAGGGTATACAAAGTGTGTAGAAAGGGTGTACAAATATGTAGAAAGATGTCGAAATTGTGTACAAAGAGTGTATAAAAGGTGTACAAAAGTAATACAAAGGGTGTATAAAGGGTATACAAAGGGTGTAGAAAGTGTGTATGAAGGGTGTACAAATATATAGGAAGATGTAGAAAAGGGTGTATAAAGGGTATACAATGGGTGTATAAAGGGTATATAATGGGCGTACAAAATGTGTAAAAAAGTAGTACAAAGTGTGTACAAAGGGTATACAAAGAGTGTACAAAGAGTGTAAAATGAGTGTACAAAGTGTGTAGAAAAATTTTACATTTTTTTAGAAAATATGTAGAAAGGCGGAAGAAGGGTGTACAAACGGTATGCAAGGGACATAGAAAGGGTGTCAAAAGGGTGTATACACATTCTAAATTTTTCTACATAATATTTAGAACGGTTATAGAAGGATTTACAAGAGGTATAGTAAAGTGTAAAAAGATGGAGAAAGGTGTAGAAAGAGTTTAGAAAAGGTGTACAAAGATGTGGAATCATGTAGAAAGGGTGTACAAAGGATGTATAAATATGTTGAAAGATGTAAAAAAGGTGCATAAAGTATGTACAAAGAGTGTATAAATGGTGTACAAAAGGTGTACAATCGGTGTATAAAGGGTTTACAATGGGTGTACAAGGGGTGTACAAGGGGTGTACAAAGGGTGTACAAGGGATGTAGAAATGGTGTACACAGGGTATATAAAGGGTGTACAAAGGGTGTAGAAATAATGTGCAAAAGGTATATAAAGGGTGTACAAAGAGTGTAGAAATTATGTACAAAGTGTGTACAAAGGGTGTAGAAATTATGTACAAAGTGTGTACAAAAGGTTTACAAATGGTGTATAAAGGATGTACAATACGTGTACAAATACAAAAGTAGTACAAATGGCGTACAAAGTGTATACAAAGAGTGTAGAATAAGTGTACATAGGATGTACAAAGGATGTACACAAATTCTATATCTTTTTAGATAATATATAGAAAGGTTGAAGAAAAGTGTATAAAGGGTATACAAGGGATATAGAAAGGGTGTTAAAAAGGTGTATAAAGAGTTTAGAAAAGGTATACAAAGATGTAGAATATTGTAGAAAGGGTGTACAAAGAATGTAGAAATATGTAGAAAGATGTAAAAAAGGTGCACAAAGTGTGTACAAAGAGTTTACAAATGGTGTACAATCAGTGTAGAAAGGGTGTAGAAAGGGCATATAAAGGGTCTACAAAGGGTGTTAAATCGGTGTAAAAAGTGTGTACAAGCGGTGTGCAAATGGTGTACGAAGGGTGTACAAAGGATGTACAAAGGGTATATAAAGGTTGTACAGAGGTAGTACAAAAGGTGTACAAAGGATATACAAAGAGTGTAGAAAGGGTTTACGAAGGGTGTAAAAATATGTAGAGACAATGGATGTACAAAGGGAGTAGTAAAGTAGTACAAAGGGTTTTCAAATGGTATACAAAGGTTGTACATAGAGTGTACAAAAAATGTATAAAGGATGTTCAAAGGGTGTACAAAGGGCGTACAAAAGTTGTATTAAGGCAGTACCAATGGTGTATAAATTGTATATAAAGGTTGTACGAAGGGTGTACAAATATGTAGAAAGATGTAGAAAGCGTGTATAAATAGTGTACAAAAGGTATAAAAATGATGTATAAGGAGTGTACAAAGAATGTACAAAGGATGTACAAAGGGTGTACAAATGATGTACAAAGGGTGTACCAAGATGTAGATAAATATAGAAAGATTATACAAAGATTCTACAAAGGTGTATAAAGGTGTAGAAAGGGTGTGCAATTGGTCTAAAAAGGGTGTATAAAGGGTGTACATAACTTCAACTACAAAATGAAAGACCCAAAACAAAACTCAGAAACAATTAAAAGACTAAACACAAACTAGGAACACTAGACTCATTAACAACTCAACATATCCTGCCAATTCAATCATTTTCCAGCAATTTCCTCAATCAGAACTGCACAATCATATTTCACAACTTTAAACATTAGTTTCACCAGTCCAAGATTTGAAAAACAACTTAACTCAGCCAGGACTGAACTCAGATGCAAAAATTTAATGCTAGAACTAATTCTACATGAATCTAAAGCAGAAAACACAATTAACAGTTCTAATAAAAAGAAATGAAACTAAGACATGAGTTAATCAGCAAAGAATGAATGAGAGTATGAAACAGAACCTATAATGAACATAGAAATGTATAACATCATCTCCTAAACTATATACAACCTAGACAAGCTAAGACTGGATAGAAGAACCTAAAACAACTCTTAAACCAAAGTTCTACGAAAGAAAACAACAAAAGGAAAATAGAAGAATATAAGAAAAGAAGTAACGATGAACCTATGCAAATCCTAATAGTAGAAACAGGAACGATGAAAACGAAAAACAATTCCTAATGACAACTTAAAACACAACCTAGAAAGGAAAGAACCTAAAGCGATTCCTATTTACAGAAGCAATGAACAAAGAATGGTCTAAGGATTTAAATCAGAAAATTGAAACAGGAAAAAAAATAGAAAAAGAAAACTAGTACGAGCTCTATTTACAAAAACAATGGAAAGAAAAGAACCTAAGCAATCCTAGAAACAACTTAACGAATCCTAAAAGCAGCAAAAGACATAAGCGTTTACAAGTCAAAATTAAGAATGACTATTTACAAAGAAACTGCCTTCCTAGGCAAGGAAAACTAAAACGAAAACAAAGACTCAAACTACAAAATGAAAGACCAAAAACAAAATTCAGAAACCATTAAAAAACTAAACAAAAACTAGGAACACTAGACTTATTCACAACTCAACCTATCCTGCCAATTCAATCATTTTCCAGCCATTTCCTCAATCAGCACTGCACAATCAAATTTCTCACCTTTAAACATCAGTTTCACCAGTCCAAAATTTGAAAAACAACTTAACTCAGCCAAGATTGAACTCAGATGCAAAAATTTAATGCTAGAACTAATTCTACATGAATCTAAAGCAGAAAACACAATTAAGAGTTCTAATCAAAAGAAATGAAACTAAGACATGAGTTAAATCAGCAAAGAATGAATGAGAGTATGAAAAAGAACCTAAAATGAACTTAGAAATGTCTAACATCATCTCCTAAACTATCTACAACCTATACAAGCTAAGACTAGATAAAAAAACCTAAAACAACTCTTAAACCAAAGTTCTACGAAAGAAAACAACAAAAGGAAAAGAGAAGAAGATAAGAAAAGAAGTAACTATGAACCTATGCACATCCTAATAAGGGAAAAAGGAACGATGAAAACGGAAAAAAAAAAATCCTAATGACAGCTTAAAACTAAACCTGGAAAGGAAAGAACCTAAAGTAATTCCTATTTACATAAGCAATGAACAAAGAATGGTCTAAGGAATTAAAGCAGAAAATTGAAACAAGAAAATATAAAAATATAAAAAGAAAACTAGTACGAGCTCTATTTACAAAAACAATGAAAAGAAAAGAACCTAAGCAATCCTAGAAACAACTTAATGAATCCTAAAAGCAGAAAAAGAAATAAGAGTTTACAAATAATAATTAAGAATGACTATTTACAAAGAAACAACCCTCTTGGGCAAGGAAAACTAAAACGAAAACAAAGACTCAAACTACAAAATGATAGACCCAAAAAAAAACTCAGAAACAACTAAAAAATTAAACACAAACTAGGAACACTAGACTTATTCATAACTCAACCTATCCTACCAATTCAATCATTTTCCAGCCATTTCCTCAATCAGAACTGCACAATCATATTTCACAACTTTAAACATCAGTTTCAACAGTCCAAGCATTTGAAAAACAAGTTAATTCAGTCAGGACTGAACTCAGATGCAAAAATTCAATGCTAGGACAACTTCTACATGAATCTAAAGCATAAAACACAATTAACAGTTCTAATTAAAAGAAATGAAACTAAGAAATGACCTAAATCATTAAAGAATGAATGAGAGTATGAAACAGAACCTAAAATGATCCTAGAAATGTCTAACACCATCTCCTAAACAATATACAACCTATACAAGCTAAGACTGGAGAAAAGAACCTAAAGCAACTCTTAAACAAAAGTTCTACGAAAGAAAACAACAAATGGAAAAGAGAAGAAGATATGAAAAGAAGTAACTATGAACCTATGCAAATCCTAATAATAGAAATAGGAACTACGAAAACGAAAAACAATTCCTAATGACAGCTTAAAACACAATCTAGAAAGGAAAGAACCTAAAGTAATTCCTATTTACAGAAGCAATGAACAAAGAATGGTTTATGGAATTAAAGCAGAAAATTGAAACAAGAAAAAACAAAACAAAATAGAAAAAGAAAACTAGTACGAGCTCTATTTACAAAAACATTGGAAAGAAAAGAACCTAAGCAATCCTAGAAACAACTTAACGAATCCTAAAAGCAGCAAAAGAAATAGGTGTTTACAAATCAAAATTAAGAATGACTATTTACAAAGAAACTGCCCTCCTGGGCAGGGAAAACTAAAATGAAAACAAAGACTCAAACCACAAAATGAAAGACTGGATAAAAGAACCAAAAACAACTGTTAAACCAAAGTTCTGTTGAGATTGTTGACAACACAAACTCTATATCAAATTGGTTTTTGATGATGACAACTCAGTGCTTAATAAGAGTACATATGTTCCAGTATTACATGTTCTTATTCTGTAAAGTTTTTCATATTTGTTGAACATGTTTTGATTGAATTACATTGTATGTTCCTATGCTTGATTGAGTGTTATATTTGTGGAACATGCTTGTATTGAAATGTGCGATAAAATGTTGGTTTAATAGTTTCGTAGGTCCTTATTTTTGGAGGTTTATTTCAATTAGGTCCTTCAATTTTGGAAGTGATCAATTAGGTCCCTAATTGTGTCAATTTCATTCAATAGAACCCTTTCCGTTAAAAGCAAATAACGCTGTGAAGTTTAGCAACAGGTGGCACTCTGACGTTTCCAGGTGGCTGAGTTTTAAGTGTATAGGTGGATTAAAATATTTTAAAATTATTGGCAAATAAATTAATAAATGAAAATAAATAAAAAAAAGAAATTAGTTTATAGATTAAAGCATTGTTTCCTATTTTGGGGTCATTAGTCGTGTTTGAGAAATTGGGGAAAGCTACAAGTTAGGGTTCGTTTCATTGCCCGGGTTCTTCAATTTGCTGAATTTTGGTGAGCATCGTTTTTGCGTGAGAAGTTAGGGTTCGTTCCATATTATTGTAGTGATCTATCGGTGGTTTTGTCTTGAAGCAGGTAATATTTGGCGGTGTAGCACGTGGAAGAGAGTTTCGCAAGGGTTGTTGCATAATCACGTGGAAGAGAGTTTCGTGAAGATCGTTGGAGGTGTACCACGTGTCCAGGTTAGTAATATCTTTACTTACTTTGTATATTTTTGACAATGATGCATTGTCAGTCGTGGTCCCCCATGTTCGAAGTGGTGTGGTAGTGTGTTATATATGTTCTTCAACAGTATTTGGCTTTTGAAAGTGGTCCCTCATGTTTGAAGTGTCGTAGTAGACACTAATTGTTGTTGTGCTTTATATTGGTTGTGCAATGTGGTCCACCATGTTTGTTTCTTGTGCTTTTTGTTTTGTTTAAGTTATGTTGTAGTTGGTCCATGTGTTTCGTTGTCCTGGTTCTAATTTTATATATTTTTTGTTGTCGTTGTCATCTTATTATTTTATAGGATATATACTGTTATAGTGTATTACATGGAGGATCATTTTGAAGTAGTATTCCACCATGGAGGTCAGTTCAAAAAGGATGGTCCACTTAGGTATCATGGGGAAAGTACAAGTCTAGCTTTTGACCCAGACGTGTGGAGTTACTTTATTATTAGAAAATGTTCCACATAATATAGCTGAAGAAGAAGTTGAACCTGTCGTGCATGGTAGTGATTATGATGGTGGTTGTGAACAAGGTCATGAAGAGTGTGAAGTTCTTGTTTCAGAAGGTAAAATAGGAGCTGATGTTGTAGAGGGTCAAATAGAAGCTGAATGTGATGTGGGTGAGTCTCAAAGAGATGATGTTGTACAAGGTCAAATTCACACTGAATGTCATGTTAGTGATGTGGGTGAGTCTGAAGGAGATGATGGTGAGGTTCGTAGTTGGAGTTCTAGTGGTGAGGATGACAATGTTCATTGCAATGTGGATGTTCCTAGTATGGATGACCTAATTGACTGTGATATCCAAGAAGAGGTTGGGCATGGAGTTGAAGTTGAGAATTGGTGTGGTGAAATTGAAGTTGAGGTGGAAGATGATGCACCATCATGGACTCCCATTTCTGATAGTGATGAAGATGTTGGTATAAATACTGAGAATGATAGAGGTCTATCTGATGATAATTGGGAATCAGAAGAATTGCTTAGTGGAGGAGAAAGTGATGGAGAAGATGATGACCAAGAATGTTATGGAAAGTTTGTAACATTTAGTATGCCTAAAACAATGGTGGATTACAAGTGGGATTTGGGCACTTATTTTGCTAACAAGCAAGATATTCTGGATGGCATAGAAACATATGCAGTAGAAAATGTGAGAAATTTAACATATGTTAAAAATGATAAGAAGAGAATTAGAGTGAAATGTATGGGCGCTAAAGGAAAGTGCCCTTGGATGGCATATTGTGGTTATATGAATGCAGTACGAACGTGGCAATTACGAACTATTGTTGACAATCACACTTGTAGTAGAGAGCACAAAGTCAAATTACTGAATTCATAATGGCTAAGTAAGAGGTTGGAGAAAACCGTGAGAGAAAATCCCAAAGTCAAGGTAGGGGAAATTCGTGACAAGATAAGTAGAAAGTTGAATGTTGGTGTATCTAGATCCATGGCTTTTAGAGCAAAGTCCATTGCTTAAGACCATGTAGATGGGTCTTTCAAAGAACAATACAAAAGGATCTATGATTATGCAAATGAGCTCTTAACTCGTAATCATGGGTCCACAGTGAAGGTGGAAGTGGAAGACAATGTCGGTGGCCATATATTCAAGAGGTTCTATGTTTGTCTTAAGGCCTACAAGGACAGTTTTGTGTCCTGCAGGCCAATTATAGGGTTGGATGGTGCTTTTTTAAAAGGTAAATATGGTGGTGAATTGCTAACTGCTATTTCAAGAGACGCAAATGACCAGATGCTACCTCTAGCATATGCCATTGTCGAAGTAGAGAATAAGGAAACATGGAAATGGTTTCTGGAACTTCTGGTTGAAGACATTGGTGGGGATGCATCATTGACATTCATATCAGATGAACAAAAGGTTATTCACATGCCCTTTTTCCTAAATTTGTAATTTCATTTTCATTACAATTTATATGAGACCTTTAACAACACTGCCAATTTGCTATTACAGGGATTAATGCAAGCTTTTGAAGAGGTGCTCCCTAGAGTTGAGCAACGGTTTTGTGTTAGGCACCTTTACGCAAATAGCAAGAAAAAATTCCCAGGAAAGCAGCTGAAGCAGATGATGTGGAAGGCAGCTACAACAACTGATCCACAAGCCTGGGAAACTGAAATGACAAAATTAAAGGAAGTCAATCTTGAAGCCTTCAAATACCTTGTAAAAATTCCTTCCAGGTATGATCATCTTTCCTAATCTGTTTTTTATGTGATTCAATTCCTCCCACCAATTCAATGTGATACTCATATTTCCTAATCTCTTCAAATGTAGACACTGGTCACGATCAAGGTTTACCTCTAATGCTAAGTGTGATACTTTGGTAAACAACATGTCAGAGACATTCAACAGTGTATTGGTCCATACAAGGTCAAAGCTAATCATAACCATGTTGGAGGAGATCCGCCTTTACTTGATAAACAAGTGGGCAAAAAACCGAATCAAGAGTCAATCAATGTCTGGGTCCATTTGTCCTAAAATCAAGAGTAGACTGAATAAGGAGTCCCGACTAACCAAATTTTGGATTCCTAGGTAACCTTATTATATTAACCTTTTTCATGTCTTCAAGGCTATCAAATGTCATCTATTTGAAGTTCGTCAGCACAAAAGCTGTTTGAAGTTCGTCATGTTTCCCAAGCTGGGGACAAATTTATAGTTGATATAGACAAATTAGAATGCGCGTGCAGGAAATGGGCTATCTCGGGCATTCCATGTTGTCATGCCTTGGCTGCTATGAAGTTTCTGAATTTAGATGCAGAAGAATTCATCCCAGTTTGTTTTAGGAAACCAACATATGAAGCTATGTACTCTTCCATTGTCTATCCAATTAATGGTGAGCATATGTGGCAGATTACCCCATATAATGAAGTGTTCCCTCCAAAAAAGAGAACACTGCTAGGGAGGCCCAAGAAGAAAAGAAGATTGCATGAATGAGAGTTAGTCAGGGACAAAACAAGAATGAGGAAGGGTGGTATACAAAAAAGATGTGGCATTTGTAAGGAGCTAGGTCACAACAGAACTTCATGCCAGAAATCAACCCAAGATGGTGTAGTCAACCCTGACCAAACACAACAAAGCAACCAATCAAATGAAGAAAACATAGCATAATCAAATCAGCCTTAAGCAAGCAAGATGTTTTTTGTAGTAGTCGTTTTTTGAACATTGTAATGATGTAAAAAGATTCTGATGTTGAATCTCTGTGATGTTGAACCTTTGTACCTTGTAATGATGAAGAAAACATACCATCATCTTTGCTTTTATGTAATAAACACTGCCAATTTGTTGTCAGCTTTTGTTATTTAAGAAGTTCTGTCTTTAGCTTCCTCAGTTTGTAGTGATGATCTCTTTAAATTGGTCTTTTAGTTGCCTTGTTGCCAAATTACAGTTTAGCTTCCTCAAAGTTTACACAATTTGGAACTAAATCAGTGAAATTGTGATTTGAACAATATACTGGTTGTTTGATGAGTTACACATGTTCCATTTGATAATATGGACCTGTTTGAAGTGTTACTTGACCATTTAGAGCATTGTTTTATTACTCTTCTAGTGCAGTTCCTTGATTTTCATAACGTCAGTTTTACATGAATTTTATCTTTGCATATAAACAACTGCTGATCTGTTTTTGATACCATGACTGCCTAATTTCACTGGTTCGACAACTATATTTGGTCATTTAGGCTTTGCATCTCTGTTTTTGATACTGTGACTACCCGAACACATCCACCTTTACATCTCAGTTTTTGATAATTTTTGCTGCTGAACTGCCAATATTTCTGCATAATTGACATGATGATTTTGTGCATTACTTGTTAATATCTTGTTCAATTTTCAATAGTGGAGGACTGTAATACTCTTCATTGTTACATGGCTGGACCTTTCTTAATTCATCAAGGAATAACAGAATAAAATTATGCATTAAGAGGAGAAGAATTTAAGAGGACATTGATTCAGCATTGATCAATACCTCTAGAAATATCTCTGAATCTATTAGCATGGAAGAGTCATCCTTGATCGATGGTGTTGAACTCAAAAAAGTTGATCCTGGTCATATTTGTAATGTGAAGGTGTTGGCTAAGCTTATTCTTGGTTTCCTTTCTTCTTCTAGTCTTAAAATGGAACCAAGCAAGAGACTTGAAGCTGTTCAAGATCTGCTGAAAGTGAGTTTCTTTGAGACAAAGGGTGCAGTCACTGCAAGTTACACTTTGTCTTTATCATCAGGGGACAAAATTATCAAAAAGGAAAACAGAATGGTACGGTGGCAAAGGCAGAGCTCCAAGTTTTTCACCCAAATGAATTGGCAAAGTGAAGATGCAAGTCTGCTAAAATATGCTACATATTTTTCAGAAGCCATATCAGAGGGTGTTTTGCAAGAGCATCATGACCATGTTCCTGAGCTTGCTAAGCTCATCAGATTGACTTTTCTTCTGAAATTCAACAGTGGGGAAATTGAATTTTTGATGGAGTCCAACAACTTGCACTGTGAGGATAAGGACTTCCTCAGTTCTGCCTTCCCATCAAACTAAGCTTCTCTAGTTTTAAATGTTTTATATGCACTTTCATAAGTTATGTTTGACTATGTTTTATTTCCTTGTCTAAGTAGTGTGTGATTACTTAAATGATCAGTTAAGTTTGGTATTGGCTGTTAAAATCTGTGTCCATGTTCTCATGCTATGTTTCTACTTAAATCTGAAATGATCAATGCTGAATTAAGAAAGGTCCAGCCATGTTTTGTCCTATCTGAAATGATCATACCTCTGGAAACATGTTTTGTGACTGGAAACAAATTTAGGCATAAAAGGGGCATTGAAACATGCAACAAACAGTAATATCAACTCAAGAGTAGACTGGATTTATAACAACTCTTCCATTTCATTCATTTCATTAATTTGATTACAACAAACCAAACCTACAACAAAGTTACAAGAATTCATCCCTTCATCATCAACATTGAAACTAAAACTATCTCTATTAAAACTAAAACTATCAGCACCTTCATCCAATTTTGAACAATGAAAACTGATTTTTGTAAATTCACTATCATTTTCCTAGTACTATCCATGTCTTCACTGTTCACCAGAGTTTCTTTGTTTCCTTCACTATTGAAGAAGTTACCCCTTTCGTCACCACCAATATCATTGCAGCATTTGAAGAAGTTGCAACCACTTTCTTCACCGCCATTATGTAAAGACAACATTCAACTTAATTAGGGAGTACCACCTTCTCACAAACTGTACCACAACTTAATTAGGTTGACTTGAATCAAACATACCTTATACTTGGAGCATCCCCAAAATTGTTTGCCACGATTCTTCGGAGTTTTGGCAGTTCTCACCATACAACTATGACCACAGTAGCAGATTGGTGAAGACATACCATTTTCCTTCCGCCTCGCACTGCAACTCGATGAATACCAAGAGTGTTCCTTCGACATTGTCTTCGAACAACAACAACCACAACCCCTAGACCCACCCGCGTCGCAGAACTACAAGGACGAAAGCTTATATCAAAATAATTTCTCAGGCAACGAACCCTAACTTCGCAAATGCAAGCACAATGCCATTTCCACCAATGAACCCTAACTTGCAGCTTTCCCCAATTTCTCAGACACGACCAATGACTCCCAAATAGGAAACAATGTTTTAATCTGTAAACTAATTTCTTTTTCTTATTTATTTTCATTATTAATTTATTTGCCAATAATTTTAAAATCTTTTAATTCACCTATGCACTTAAAACTCAGCCACCTGGAAACGTCAAAGTGCCACCTGTTGCTAAACTTCATGGCGTTATTTGCTTTTAACGGAAAGGGTTCTATTGAATGAAATTGACACAATTAGGGACCTAATTGAAACAAACCTCCAAAAATAGGGACCTACGAACCTATTAAACCTAAAATGTTTTTAATCATTACACATTTGTGAAAGAAAAGATCCCATGCACCTTTTGAACTTATATGTGTTGTGGAAAAGTTCTAGTCCAGTTGAATACACTGTTAATGAATTCGACTATGCTAAAATCTTTGCACAGATTTTGTGAACATGTGCTGTGTGAGATTTTGAGTTGAAAAGAATTTCAAAGTGATTTTTCAGGTGTTAGTCGACATTGTGATATGCATATTCGATTGTGTTACTGTTCTGTTTGAAATTATGTTAAGCCTACAAGCTCCAACAGCTATATTTTCAAAAGTTAGTTAAAATTGTATGACCTGGTCAACTATAATAAATGAGACTTAATTTTGTTGACTGAGGAGCCTTTATGTTGATTATCTGTTATAACTGTTTTAATACAGTCAACTCTATTAGTAGGCTATTCGACTATGAATCAATCTGATGAAACAAAAAACTATAAATAGACAGAACGCGAATTGTTCTCTAACTTTTGTGATCTAACATTTTCATTTTCCTGTTTCAGATTGAATTTGTTAGAAGCTCCAAAGTCTGCTGTGATAAGCTTGGCATCTTGTGAAGAGTGCTGGTGACACGTTGAGGATTGTTCGACGTGGGTGCAGATTGCAGGAGAGGGGATTCTTGTTGCAATTATGGTTTTGTGTGTGCAGCTATATTTGGTTTTGGGTTAGAGAAGAGATTTTTACTTTTGCGTGATGCTTCTATAAATTCCTTGTTGTAAAAACCGCAACCATTATAGTGCATTTGCTTCCGGGGTTGGAAGGACACTGGATGTAGGCATTGTTGGCCAAACCAGTATAAACACAATGTTTGAATTTTCTGATTCTTACACTCTTTATTTTCCAGTCGAATATATCTGTTAGGCAGTTAACTACGTTTTTCCGCTCTATTACATTTTCATTAACTTGCATTTCAAGGAAATATCAAAAGTTTTAATTTTTAGTACCAAGATTGCGAAAAGATTTTAAATTTGGATCAAAACCAATTCACCCCCCTCTTGGTGTAACAAGAATCCTACCTGTTTCATAACAAGTTCTACGAAAGAAAACAACAAAAGGAAAAGAGAAGAAGACAAAAAACAAGTAATTATGAACCTAAGCAAATCCTAATAATAGAAACAATAACGATGAAAATGAAAAGCAATTCCTAATGGTCACTTAAAACAGAACCTACAAAAGGAAAGAACCTAAAACAATTCCTATTTACAGAAGAAATGAACAAAGAATGGTCTAAGGAATTAAACCCGAGAATTGAAAGTAGAAAAACAAAAAAATAGAAAAAGAAAACTAGTACGAGCTTTATTTACAAAAACAATGGAAAGAAAAGAACCTAAGCAATCCTAGAAACAACTTAATAAATCTTAAAAGCAGCAAAAGAAATAAGCGCTTACAAATCAAAATTAAGAATGACTATTTACAAAGAAACTGCCCTCCTAAGTAGGAAAAACTAAAATGAAAACAGAGACTCAAACTAGAAAATGAAAGACCCAAAACAAAAGTCAGAAACAATTAAAACTCAAAAACAAAACTCAGAAACAATTAAGTCTAGCACATAAAACTCACTTTGAAGAAATTTATGAGTGGCAGCATGCTCATGACGAATACATGGTTGATCAATTTCTTGATCTTGATGTTTGCCTCGCCAATATCGAAACTCATCTAAACATTCAACCACCTGAGAGATCCCCTAGCCCTGAATTTTAGACTTAGGAAGCTAAGCTAGTGCGCTTTGTTGCTTAGTTGTTGTTCTTGCTTCCATGTTATATTTCTGTCTTTTATGTTTCTCCTTATGACGTTGATGTAATCTTTCCTTTTATGAATAAAATGATCTTTTATTTTTAATACATACATTGTTTATTTGAGGGGGAGATCATATTAAGGGGGAGCTTTTTCCATTGTTCTTTTTGCTTATGATCCAAAAGGGGAAGAAGTATAATAAAAGGGGGGAGAAGTTTAAATATAAACTGATACAGGTACTACTAACTCTGTTTGTTGTCTGTTAGCTTGTATGTTTTTGCAGGAAAGCCAAAGGTGTTTTTAAAACTTGAATTTTTTATCATCATCAAAAAGGGGGAGATTGTTACCAATGAGGATCATTGGTAAATCTTGAAATAATTAGTTTTGATGATGCTACAAGAAGTTTTACCTAAAGAAGATATTAGAAATATTTAAAAGCACTTTGTAGAATATAAGTGTAATAAGAAAGTCTTCAAAATTTGTAAAAACTTGTATTTTTACTTGAATAATCGATTATCATGAGTCTTTCAGGAATAATCGATTATCACTCCAAATAATCGATTATCACATTTTTGAAAAACCTGTAACGGACTTGAATAATCGATTATCACTTACAATAATCGATTATTACTCGCAGTTGGGACTTGATCTTTGATATTCAGAGTAATTGGCTATATATTGGACTTCTGAAAATTTCTGAAGCAACGTTGTTGAACAGAAGCTCTTGCAGAATATTGTTTGTCAGAGGAAGTTCTCAATAGCTATAGTTCAAGTTCTCTTGCTTGGTCTCATGAATAGGAGAAACTCACGTTTCATGTGTCGATAATCGGAGCGATTCTCTTCGATTTAGCAACGTGCTTTGCCTGGTCTAGTGAATAGGAGAAGCTCGCATTTCGTGTGTCGATAGTCAGGACGGTTCTCTTCGAGTTGGCAGAGTGTTCATCTTCCGATTCGTTCGTCGAAGGAAGGTTCTTTTATCAAATTTTATTCACTATTTTGGTAATCTGTGAAACTCATTTTTAGTGGAATTGTTAATCACTTTTTATAGTGATTAATGATTGGATGTAGATTCTTTTGAATCGAACCAGTATAAAAATTATTTGTGTGATTTTTCTACTCCTTACACTCTTTAATTTTATTTGCATATCAACTATTAGATAAATTTTCTCTAGAAAATTTATTTTATAAATTGACCATTTTAATCTTAAAAAGTTGACCGAACACGCTTTCCGCTACTTTAAGTTTTATTCCGTTGCATTATACCCTATCTCCGAACGATACCGATTATTCTGACACCTAAGCAATTGATGGAATACACTCCAAGGAAAAAGACCAATGCGCGACGCGAACACGAATCTGGACCTCCTTGACAAAGACTTGAAGAAGGAAAGGATATCGAAATCCTAATCGCACTAAAAGTGAGATCAAACTCACTAAGACCCTAATTTGGACCAGAAACCATAAATTGATCAATGAAACACACACACACTCAAAGAAAGACAAAAAAACACACACACACAAACCTCCCCTCCACACACACAAACCCATCCATACACACATAGACATAGAGACACCTACACATACACATTAACACATATATTACATACACAAGCACACACACTCATACACACATAGATACACACGCTACAGACAGACACATACACTCACACTCATAAACAAAAATATAAGACACATAAAGACACTCACACGGGGAACCGTATAATCACTCACACACACACATATTTTACGCACACAAAGACACTCATACATAAACCCTGCCAAACACACAAACAATCACACACACTCACATAAAGACAAAAAAACACACACACACACACACAAACCTCCCCTCCACACACACATAGATACACCTACACATACACATTAACACACATATAAAAAGGCACACATATAATCACGTGTAATTATATAAAGACAAACACAGACACAGTCACACACACACATATTACCCACACAAACACTCGCACACTCTCTAACACAAGCACACATAAACACATACACACAGACACACAAAAACATACACGCACACACCCTCACAAACATAGACACACATATATTACACACACACACACAAACACCCACCCAACTACCCACACAAACACATATATTACACACACACATCCCCCACACACATACAAACTAGTACCCACACACAGATATCACACACATAAAAACATAGACACACATACTCATACATACACAAAAACATATTACAAAAACACACAAGCACATACACAAACACGCATAACTGTATAAACACAGACACAGAATCACTCACACACACATATTATATACAAGGACACAAAATCACTCACACACACACACATATATTACATACACAAACACACAAACATGCACACACAAACTTTCACACACATACGCACACGCTCACGTACAGGCACACGCACTTACACACATACGCACACACCCTCACAAACATAGACACACATATATTACACACACATCCCTAACACACATACAAACTAGTACCCACACGCACATATCATACACATAAACACATAGACACACACACACTCATACATACAAAAACACACAAGCACATACACAAACACATAACTATATAAACACAAACACAGAATCACTCACACACGTATTACATACACAAAATCACTCACACACGTATTACATACACAAACACACAAACTGTCACACACACGCACACATACACAAACACTCATGCATGCATATACTTACACACGAAAACACACGCACATACACCCACCCACAAACAAAGACAAACACACACGCACACATAGACACACACACATGTATTACATACACACACCCACCCCCACAAACAAAAATATTACACAAAAAAAAAACTAATAACCACACACACATATCGCCCACATAAACACAAACACACACACGCATACACAAACAAATACACAAGGACATGTAACTTTATAAACACAGACATATACACATCCACACAAACACATTACCCATACAGACACACACACATTCACACACACAAACACACGTACATACACATACATACGTGCACACGCACACACACACACACTCAAAGACAAACACAAACATACACACATATATTACACACACACACTCATACCCATAAAAACTTATATACACGCTTCCATTCACACATACATACATATAACCAACATAAACACAAACAAACACACACACACACACTCACACATACAAATACTAAAACAAACACATACAAACAGATAAAAATACACACTCACTCACACTCAAACAAACACACACCCGCACACATGCTTACACACATATTACACACACAAGTCTACGTACAGACATAAACTGACACACACACACATACTCATACACACATAAACACACACACTCACACTCACAAACACATAAATTAGACACATAAACACACAAACATACACGCACACGCAACCGTATAAACACCCACCCACTCCCTCCACACACATATATTACGCACACAAAAGTACTCATATACATACACTCTTTTTTTCTCTCTCTCAAACACGAAAACACACAATCACACATAGACACTCAAACACATAGAAATACAAAAACAAACACATAAACACAAATAAAAATACACACTCACTCATACCCAAACAAACAAACACATACACACATTTATTACACACACAAACGCACGTACAAACATAAACTCTCTCACACACACACAAATACACACATTACACACTCAAACACATTAGACACAAACACAAAAACACATGCATGCACGCAACCTTATAAACAACCCCTACCCCACACACATATTATGCACACAAAGACACTCACACAAACTTCCAAACAGACAAATACACACACACATACACACTCTCAAAAAGACAATAAAAAATACACGCACACACAAACCCCCCTCCACATACACAAGCACATATAGATAAAAATACATATACACATTAACTCAAATAAATTACATACATAAACACACATTATACACAAATATAAACACATACACGACCACAGATAACTATATAAACAGACACATATTACACACATGAAC
>NC_028355.1:24782741-24789790 GCF_000741045.1 Vigna radiata var. radiata | reverse complement strand
ATAAATTACATACATAAACACACATTATACACAAATATAAACACATACACGACCACAGATAACTATATAAACAGACACATATTACACACATGAACACACATAATTGTACATATACAAAAACAAACACAGTCACACACGGATATTACCCTCACAAACACACTCTCTCACACAAACACACAAACACGCATATTACCCACACTCTCACACAAACACACATTCACAAAAACACAAACACATACACATAGACACACGCGTACATGCACACACACGCACACACAAACACACACACACCCTCACAAACATAGACACACAAATATTACACACACAAACACTGACCCATCTATCCACACAAACACATATTACATACACATCCCACACACACATACAAACTAGTACCCACACACACAAACACAGACACACATACACATACTCATACATACACAAACACACATTAAAAAACACACACACAAACACAAACACATAAACACATAAACACATAATCACTCACACATAAACCCAGAATCACTCTCACACACATTTTACATACACAAACACAAACTTTCACACACACGCACGTACATTCACACACACAAACATACACACACCCTCACAAACATAGACACATATATTACACACGCACACAAACACCCACCCACCTACACACACAAACACCCACCCACCTACCCACACAAACACATACTACACACACATTTCTCACACACATACAAACTAGTAACCACGCACACATAAACACACAAATACATAGACACACACACACACTCATACATACACAAACACAAACACATACACAAAAACACATAATTATATAAACACAGACACAAAATCACTCACACATATTACATACACAAACACACAAACATTCACACACATACACATACACATACACTCATGCATGCATATACTCACACACAAACACACACATACACACTCACCCACCCACAAACAAAGACAAACACACGCACACTCAAATGTATTACATACACACACAAACACACACACACTCACCCACGAAAACAAAAATACTACACACCACACACACATATCACACACACAAACACATGCACAAGCACACATAACTTTATAAACACAGACATATACACACACATAAACACAGACACAAACACACACAAGCACACATATATTACACACCCACACCCACACCATAAAAACTTATATCCACACTTCCATTCACCCATGCATACATATAACTAACAAACACATAAACAAACGCATGCCCACACACACAAATGCATACACACACAAGCATACAAATACTAAAACAAACATAAAAACATAGATAAAAATACACACTCACTCACACCCAAACAAACATACACACACCCGCACACATTCTTACACACACATATATTACACACACAAATGCATGTATAAACATGAACTTACACACGCACATATATACTATTACACACATAGATACACAAGTTAAACACACATATACACACACTCACACTCACAAACACATATATTAAACACATAAATATACACACATGCACGCAACTGTATAAACACCTACCCCACCCCAACACACACATTATGCACACAAAGACACTCAAATACAATCATTTTCTCTCTCAAACACGAAAGCAGACAATATCACACAAACACTCACAAAAATCACACACACATACAAATACAAAAGCAAACACAGAAAAAAGTACACAAGACTCACTCATACCCAAACAAACAAACACATACTACACATAGCGCACATATAGACATAAACTTACACACATACACACTCATACACATACAGATACACACATTACAAACACAGACACGCACAGTCAAACACATATTAAACACAAACACGCAAAAACACACATACGTGCATGCAACCTTATAAACACCCCCTCACACACACATATTACGCACACAGAGTCACTCACGCAAACTTCCAAACACACAAACACACACTCACATAAACACAAACCCCCCTCCTCACACACAAGCACACAAATACAAATACATATAAACATTAATACATATATTACATACACAAACACTCATATTACACATAAATACAAACACATACATAATCACACATAACTGTATAAACAAATACATTACACACATAAACACCCGTAACTATACATATACAGAAACAAACACAGTCACAGACGTATATTTCCCTCACAAACACATTCTCTCACACAAATACACACACACTTGCACACAAACACAAACCCACCCTCACAAACATACACATACACAAACACACACCTACCCACACACACACATAAACACACGCAAACACAGACACACGCAAACATACACAAACACACATATTATACAAACATACAACACACAAACACACATAAATGTATAAACACGAACACACACACAAACACACGTAACTGTATAAACACTCACACAAACACACATTCACACACACATGCATACAGGCAAATACACACACCTACCCCCACAAACATGGACACACACAGATCACCTACATAAACACATCAATACACACACTCATAAACACACATCACACATACACACTCAAACACATATACACCCACAAACATTACCCAAACAAACACAAACTTTCACAAAAACAAACACACACAAACACATTCAAACACACACACAAACATTACAAATGCGCACACACATACGAAAACACACACACCCACCATACAAAGACATAAATTACACACACACCTCCCACACATTCAAACTTTTAACTACACTCTTATTCACCCATACACATATCACCCACAGTTTGCGAGATATGTCTTAAGATACTTACTAATTACCCTTTAAAATAAAATCACTTTTAAAATAAAAAATACTCAACTCACAAACAAACAAAAACAATTAGCAAACTCTAATGACCCCTAAAACGTGATCACAAAATGCAAAGACAGACAAACAATATGAAATTCTACTCCTATAGTGAGGCTTGTAACTTTGGCTAACAAGACACACTCACCTGTCTAGCTATGTCAAATTTAAAAAGAAAAATGAAAGTTGCCAAGAGTTGGAAAGAGCACTAAAAACTCCTCCAAAGCACTTGGACTTTATAAAAGGCCTTTTACAAACCAAAGCTAAAACTAAAAGTAACAGTGGGCTTACACAAGCCCATTACAAATCAAATACAAGGAAAATAAAAAACATAAGCTATGCTACTTTCTTGGTACGGTCCACTACTGCAACGCTTCATTAGATCAAAATGTAGCCTTCAACTAGCTCAATCTCATCATGAAGCTTAATGTTCCAATCCTGCAACACAAATGAACAAGATTGTCGTCACTTGAACCCTAAACCAAACCAGTTTGCACAAAAAGATAAAGCAATTAGAACTTCTCTTTCTCGATCTTGTAAACTTGATGCACATAATTGATCCTTATTGCTCTCAAATAATGTCTCAATTGATACTGCACAAACAATTCCACTAATTCAACAGATCAAACAATTATAATCCTATCAATTACAGGCCATACAACACAATTTAAGCATATCAGAAGCATTTGATATTAAATAAACTCCCTTTTCTTGGCTGCGCATGCTTGATATTTGTCATTAATTCAAACCTCCTTGCAATTTCAGAGCGTCCACAAGAGGTGCTAAAGCTGTTGTTTGTATCACAGGTTCACGCTCACGCTCATCCTTTACACTGCTCCAAACCAAAAATAACAAATATTCTCAAATAGAGCACAACAAACACAAATTGCACACTGTTTGAGACACACTAGCAATAACACTTTAAAACAACACCTCCACGAGGAACGAGTGTAGAGACTTCAAAGCACATGAAGTTTGCAAAAAACGAACTCTACAATTTATGCCATGAAGAATCACACATTTGAAATATTAAAGACAAATCTTCGCTGAAAATGAAAGAATATAAAAAGATCACCTCATCCACCAGTAGTGGAATAAAAATTATACACATCTTCGCATAAACATCAGAAACTGTGGAAGTGTTGGTAGCATTCTCACGGGTCTGTCAAAGAATGTACGAAGCCTTAGACTCCACATACTAGGCCTATGATGGCATAAAATAAAATAGAGGTTAAATGTGTTTTAGGCTTCAATTTTTGGACAAAATTTGTTTTAGTCCCTACACCTTAAATAAGGTGATTTTGGGACTTGTAACTTTGATAATTGGTGAATGATAAGGAAAGATGATGGCGATTTTTTTAAAATAAATTAGAATAGTATTTAATTTATATTTTAATTTCCTAAAATAAGATGTCAAACTCCTAGGGTCATTATTCTAGTAAAGTTCCATAAAATTGTACAAGATTCATCAATCATAAAAAATGGGGACCAAAATCATCATTTTAAAGTAGAGGGACAAAAACTGATTTTGATAAAAAATGAGACCTACAATGCACTTTAACCAAAATCCGCTATCACACATCAAAATCGCTACATGCGAACATGACAGTTACTCATAAATTCCCTCCTCAGTACAATCCATCCTCCCAAATCAATTCATGCAAACAGGCCCTTATAGTTTTTTAGTTCTTTGGTAGGATGTTTGCATTGTATTTTTGTACATGGGTTTGGTTCAGCCCCCGTGTATTTTTTATTTTGTTTTTCTTAATAAATTTTTCATGTGATAACAAATTATTAGTGTGCTTTGGATGTAAGCATTGCCAAGATGCCAATAAAAGCCTCAGCAAATATCATATTCCAGAAACCATATACATCATCATACCCATTTATAGATGCAAACAAATAAACAATTAACCAATGTACACCAAAAAGATTACCTGCAAGGCTTCAAGGCAAATGGTTAGGCAACTCGATTGTTTCAAATATTCAAATAAGGTAGAAAGTACACCAAACTTCTTTTCAGTCTCAATATGACCTGAAGGAAAGCCCACAAATGCAAACATAAGACCAAACCAATAAAGAAGTAACCTGAAAAAGAAATGTGCAAAATCCAACCTGTAATGTCTTGTGCCTAAACATGAATTCACGTAAATCAATCCTGTCAATCATTAGTGACTTATAGTCTCACAGGTTCAACTCCCTAACATTCTACCAACTCTACACTGTAAACCATGCACATGGCACAAAATAAATATTATTTTTATTAGAAAATGATAACATCCTTTTCCAGGCCTTCCAATGAATAAGTAGGATTAATCATTCTTAGTCTAACTTAATCTGGCACACAAAATGAGAATTTACTTTTGAAACTAAATGCAGGTCCTGCACTGTCAGTGAGGAATGCAGTTCAAGTTTTAACTTAATCTAAATGGACAAGAAACAATCCCAAGGGAATTAGATAAAGACTTATCATAATTGTTTTTTTTTTCTCATTAGTGAAGCGATTCAGACAAGTACTTATCAGACACAAGAAAAAAAAGTTACANGGTCAACTTACTATGTATCTCTNGCCAGGACCTATTTAAAAGCCTGTTCAACTAAAATATANCTTTAGGTCATCGAGAAAATAATTAAATAAATACAAATAATAATAACAATAATTTTATTATTACCATTGTATTATTTTTTTTTCATTTTGAGATTTTGGAATTAAATATTTGTTAGTACTATTGAGTGAACGTAGATAAAATAAAATCAGCATTTATAACCATGAATTATGAAAAACTAGATGTTAAAGTTTTAGACTTTCATTAATTTTAAGTAATAACTTGTACGTGTGCTTTCATTATCAATAATAGCAGAAGTCACCTGAAGAAACCTCGTCACAGAGCATATTCCTTATTTGAGCAGGAGATGGCGAGGTAGACAAAGCTAACGTCAAGCAACCAATAGCAGCAGCCTGCCAACAAAAATCAATGTTATACTGTCATTTTTAGAGAACGACAAACAAAACTTCGTTTCACTTTTCAACCAGCAGACCACTTCGTTCACTTTTCAACCAAAATCCTTCTTCAATCCTTGTCCTAATAGATGTAACAACAAGAGGCAACAAATATGGTGGCATTCTTGAATATCTGTCAAAACAATGATTCAGTAGACATACTTACTTTACATTAGGAAGCAGAGAAGGAAATAAAACACCTAATCTGCATTAAAGAATCAAGAAGTATAAATGGTGTTAGTGCAATTTATGCAATTAAATATTTAGGCTACAATTAAATTGATAAATATCATTATCTTGAATTAATTGTTCTATTTGTACAATTCCAAAACTAAACTAAACAACATCTGTTGTTAAATTTCAAAAGTTCATTTGTACAATCCAAAAATATAGAGTGAGGATACAACCATGCATGCAAAAACCAATTAGGAAATGCATGCCACAACCGAATCTTGGCAAATTAAGAACTCGAGTGATGTTCAAAGTGCAATACAGAATACAGAGTAGCTAGCAAGAGAGTCGTAAAATCCTCNCAGTACTTACTATCTTTTCTTGAACTTAAAGATTCGCAGCAGTATCAAACTAAGAAAAAAATGATGAGAAGACTTACTGGAACAACTTAAATTTGTCTTTTGCAACATCAAGTTTTGCAAAATTGACAAATAGCATGAACTTTATTTGTTTATTGTAACATTAAAGACCAGATTGATCCATAGCATAGCTGTTAAATTGCTGTTTTTTTTTTTTCATTCATTAAATTAAACTTAACAAATCATGGAGAATATATAGTTTAAACTCAAAAGCAAAGGTGAAGATTTACCCCTCCATGTGTCATGCCTNTGGCCATGATNGCAGCAGCTTCCGTAACCCATGACAGAGATTCCAGATAAACCCCAAAAACTTCAGTATCTTACTTTCCTGTTCAATTATCAAAAGGTATATGCAGAAGCTATTCATGAGAAACCTGATAAACAATTTGAAAAGGAAATANGAAACTAAAAAGGCATTGTGAAGTTTGACTTTTTACCTTCTTTTCTTCAAGCTTATTGTATCCAAACAAGTCTAGCNTCTCTTGTACTTGCTGAGAGGTTAAACCTTCTCTTCTGCATTTGAGATTATCAAAAACCTCATTAAGAGGAATGTTCTCCAGCATGTCACAAATTCCAACATTGAAGTGTTAACTGATAATTTGCATTTAAGAAACTATAATATGTTTTCA
>NC_028355.1:24768761-24780891 GCF_000741045.1 Vigna radiata var. radiata | reverse complement strand
TGTCACAAATTCCAACATTGAAGTGTTAACTGATAATTTGCATTTAAGAAACTATAATATGTTTTCACGTACCAGGTCAACAGCTTCCTTTATAAAGCCAATGTTCATAAACATACAGTCAAGCAAAGGGCAAAGTACAAAACTGAAATATTCAAACTTGAAAGCATAGCTTAGCCCTGTCACTAGAAGCTCCTCCTGAAAGAAAAGTAGAAATAGAATGATTATGTTATTGACATTGACCAAATTGATTACTTAGGAAATGTGAATTTAATATGGGATGCAAAAGGAACTTAATTTTATGGACACCTGCAAAACAAATTACTACCTCATCAAATTTCATAAAAGCAAAGAGTTTTCAACCTAAAAAGCTTGCTTTGGGTGAAAATTTCATGGAAAACTAATCAATTGAACCCCAGAAACAGGACAAATACAAAAGTGAATTTTTTGCATATTTTAAGCTCTAAATGTATAAAATGATTTTTCCCATTGTAAGGTTTTACAAAATCTCCATAACTAACCAGAAGGGTGGCCTCGAGTTGATGGATTATTGCTCCCTGATGTAATCTGAGTGCACAAGAAACATCACACAAAACTATTATCGTCTTCATCAAAACAAAATGACAAAGCAGTCAAGAAAAGCCACAATAATTTATGACTATCTATGATTGTTTACATCTTTTACTCTTATCCCTTTTGATTGCAGGAAAATAAAAAGTATACTAATTAAAATATTGGCCTAGAAACCAGAAGATATATAAACTGTGCCAAAAATACACAGCCGAGGGAATTTTCATCCTTAATATCATATTATATCATAATTACTAAAAAATTAAGAATAATGACAGCCTTAGATATCTAAAAGCATAATAAATAAAGCATTACAGTTTTAACTTGGCTGCTTAAAAAAGAAAAGCACATAATCAAAAGCATACTTACATGGCCACCAGAGCCAGAAGCTTCCTTAGCATACTTTTCCTCATCTAAAAATCGAGATGGCATGTCTTTCTCTGAACATGACAGCCAATATGATCAATACACATATTTATATATAATCTATGAAGGATTGAATTTAAAAATGCCACAGAAACTTCACCTCCACCAACTCGCAAAACACTTTCTTTCAAGTCAATTATACACTACAGACAAGAAACACAACTATAAGAATAGCAGCTTCGAGCAACAACTGAAGGAAATGATATCAGAGAGTGCAACTGAGAATGGTACTTGGTGTTTTCGAAGCATATCCAGTCCAAATAGAAACTCCATATTGGGAGAGTCCAGCACCAAGAATGAGCATGGGTAAAAATATACTACCAATCTAAAGGAAAATACATTCACAAGATAAAAGGTTGGAGTAAACATGGAGAAAGATATATCGTAAAAGCTATGAAAATTGCATCTCATTTCTCCAATCATTTAATCTTATGAAAATCACATTAAAATGAATGAAACAAGACATCCACATGGTAAAAGAAGGCAGAAAGAGATACCTACCAGTGTTAAAATTTAAATCACAAATATTAAACCTATAACAAGATCGACTTAAGTTTTCAAATTGCAAAAATATTAAGCTTGAATAGAAAAGTAAACAGTAAAAATCAATAACAAACATGGAGCATCCAGGATGAATTCAATTGAAAAAACATTTATGGTAAACCAGTAAGAGTCATGAGTTAAACAATCATGATAGTTACGAGAAAAATCATATTGAAAGATACATATGTCACTCTACAAAATGAAAAGATGGGAGTACAAAGCAGAGCATATAGTGAAATAAATATTTGGAAGTTGTGATTCTACCTGACAAAAATGAATTTAGGTTCTCTATTACCCAACATTAGACCCAGAGGCTGAGGAACTACCAGTATCCAAATCTGCAAGAGTAAAATAAATAAAAATCAGACAGAACACTTGACCAAAACGAAAAATGAGCATGCAGTATCAAGAATAATAATGGTCAAGATATCTCTTGACTAAATAATTAATCAAAGTAACACTTGATGAAGAGCCTGAATCATCGTTGGAGCTGCTTGAATTAATTGTCTTGCTCCCATCCGCTTGAACTTCTTGCATGGGTAAGGATGAGGGAGGATTTCTTTCATCTGCTGATAAAAAGGTAAACAAGATAAATCAATTAATCCAATAATGAGATCCACAATAATGTTACCGTTAAAAATTACCTGTTTGTGCTGCTTCTGAAATCTCAACCGTAAATGGTGCCTGACTCTACAGAAGCATGAAAAAAAGGTACATTTAGCAATGACTGTTTGACACAATGAACTCACTGGGTTCTGTGATTGAAGAGTTCGAAACATGTTCTTGAACTATCAGAGCATCTTTTTGAGGCACAATATATAGCAATAAAATGTCAACGACAATCAAATTAAATTTCAGAATTTCTCTTCCAGAGTAACAAAGCACATTAGGGCATTAACCAGCCAACAATAAACATCAGGGTAACATCGCAAACTATATATAATGCAGAATAAACATTTTATCTCATGCTTTCAAGCCAAAAATTAAAAGTACACCAAGATTAACATTTTATCCACACTTAATACAAGATTATCTCATATGAATTAATTAATAAAGAGATGCTACCTGAAGGCCACAAAGACCTCAACTGAAAAATTGAATGTGTTTTGAGCTTACAATTTCCTTGCGTGTAGCCATACCAAATTTGACTCCAATAACCACCATATGTAAAAGACTTGAGGGAGGATCATCTTCCATTACTTTTGTAGTCAATTACAGTGTCTGATGATAGAAACCTCAAAGTTACAATCATTACTTGTAAACCATAAAAATCTTTAATAGAATTACAGAGGAAGAGTAATTAAAAGAATCAATGAAATAGAAAAGTATCAGAAAGATAACCCAACATAACTTCAAAATACACTATAGCATGTGTTCCCTTTACAACTGCTCTCCTAAATCTAAGTCATAAAACAGGTTTGTGGAGACCATCAGGCATGTCAAAGATATGATGTTTCCATTCTTCTATGGCCTTAAGAGTACTATGTAAAAACAACCAATTACGTCAAAGTCAATCCTCAACCAATTCCCAACAAAATCATCTAACCAAATCAAAATCATCCATCTCAAAATATTAAAATATCTAACACAAGTCTTTGAACGGGTTAAGAAAGCTCTCACCGCCCATCAATTCATTCTTATCCACTAATACAAAACTTGTTTTTCACCAAAAAAAGGTCTAATTAGCTTCCATTTCAACATGTTAGGTAGACTACAAAATTTAACAAAAAAAAAGTGGTTCATGACAGATTCAAATTTCAAAAGAAGAAAAACCATTAAATAAATAAAACACAAGAGAGAAGAACTAACAGCGCAAAAAAATCTCCTTGAAAATGACGACCTTATAAGAAACAAAGCATGTAAACTAAAACCCAACCACAATCACAACACAAACAAGCACAAAAATAAATGCACAAATTTAAACAAAACAAAATCGTGGTCATTCTTCTTCAACCAGCTTCTTAACTCATACACGAAACAAACTCAGTTCAATTCGAGTGTCTGGCACAACTAAAAGGAAAACCTTAAACCCTAGAATATGCAAAGACACTTGTAAAATACACAACAAAAGCAAATAAACACGAAATGCATTGCATGAAACGAAAATGCAGACCAGCATAAACACGAAATCAAAGTATCTCGTCGCTGTGAAAAACTGATCTCTCAGGAAGAGAGGGTTTCAAAGGAGAAAGTAATAAAGAGAGGAAGAGATGCGCCAGCTTTGGTGGTAGAGAGGGCTGTCGGAGGCGGGGTTGGGAGGGAGAGGAGCGAGATCTGCCAACTGAGACTCTTGCAAGAGGAAGGGGAATGTGGACATGGTTTTTACGAGGGAAGAGGGTTTGGGAAAGGGAACGGAATGCGTGCGGAATAGGATCGCCATTTGCGATGCTGGACTGGACGTTGAGAGAGAATTAGAGTTTGGCCGCATGAGAAAGACTACAATACTTAGAAAAGATATTATAACTGGTTTTTCAAAATCAATCATAATATATTATCAAAAATTTTCACCCCTCTCATATGTTATAACAGCTAACCAAAACTATGTCATAATATGTTTTTAATTTTGTCACTCTGCTTTATATTATGACTAATGTCTATAACTCCGTCATAATATGTTTTGTAATTATTTACATATTTGCCACCGCGTTGCTTATGACTGATTTGTAAAACTCCGTCATAATATGTTTTATGTTTATTACAATTCTGCCACCAAGCAACATATTATGATGGATGATTTTCATTAGGCATAATAGGTCTGTCATAGTATGCTTTTTTTCCACTAGTGTTATCTTTTCCTTTTGAGTTATTGGAGCAAGAAAGGGTAGCCAAAACTCCAAATTTGGAATAGGTTTTTCTTCCTATTGAAAATGTCTGGAAAATTAAGGAAGAAGAAATTGGTTCTCTGGCCTTTGAAAATGTAAAAGGAAACAATTACATTGTGCTCTCGAATGTGATTCTAATTTTTTACATTAAATAATAGAAGTGATTCTAACAAGACATTGGAGGAAGTCACCAGAGAAGATCTCAAATAAAAGACTTGAACTATACAAGAACAAAAGAATTACTTTATCGATAACTATCACACACAAGTTACATTTTGATCCTCTCCATTTATAATAATCAAAACCTTTAAAATAAGGAAATAAAAATATACAAAAATGAATAGAAAAATTCAAAAGATATTTTTTCCTAATTACTAAGAAGATATTGAAAATTTTGCATCGGAACCTAAGATGAACCTCGAAATGCCTAACATCATCTCCTAAACTATATACAACGTATACAATCTAAGACTGGATAAAAGAACCTAAAACAACTCTTAAACCAAATTCTACGAAAGAAAACAACAAAAGGAAAAGGGAAGATAAGACAAGAAGAAACTATAAACCTATGCAAATCCTAATAATAAAAACAGGAACTATGAAAGGAAAAAAAAATCCCAATGGCAGCTTAAAAAAGATCCTAGAAAGGAAACAACCTAAAGCAATTCCTATTTACAGAAGCAATGAACAAAGAATGGTCTAAGGAATTAAAGCAGAAAATTAAAGGTAGAAAAAATAAAATTAGAAGAAGAACACTAGTACGAGCTGTATTTACAAAAACAATGGAAAGAAAAGAACCTAAGCAATCCTAGAAAAAACCTAATGAATCCGAAAATAGCAAAAGAAATAGTGTTTACAAATCAAAATTAAGAATGACTATTTACAAAAAAATTGTCATCCTGGACAGAGAAAACTAAAATGAAAACAAAGACTCAAACTACAAAATGAAAGACCCACAACAAAACTCAGAAACAATTAAAAGACTAAACACAAACTAGGAAACACTAGACTTATTAAAAACTCAACCTATCGTGCCAATTCAATCATTTTCAAGCCATTTCCCCAATCAGAACTGAACAATCACATTTCTCAACTTTAAACATCAGTTTCAGCAGTCCAAGCATTTGAAAAACAACTTAATTCAGCCAGGGCAGAACTCAGATGCAAAAACTTAATCCTAGGACTACTTCTACATGAATCTAAAGCAGAAAACACAATTAACAGTTCTAATTACAAGAAATGAAACTAAGAAATGAGTTAAATAAGCAAAGAATGAATGAGAGTATGAAACAGAACCTAAGATGAACCTAGAAATGTCTAACATCATCTCCTAAATTATATGCAACCTATACAAGCTAAGACTCGATAAAAGAACCTAAAACAACCCTTAAAACAAAGTTCTACGAAAGAAAACAACAAAAGAAAAAGAGAAGAAGATAAGAAACGAAGTAACTATGAACCTTTGCAAATCCTAGTAATAAAATCAGGAACGATGAAAACTAAAACAATTCCTAATGACAGCTTAAAATAGAACCTAGAAAGGAAAAACCTAAAGCATTTCCTATTTACCGAAGCAATGAACAATGATTGTTCTAAGGAATCAAAACAGAAAATTCAAACAAGAAGAACCAAAAAATAGAAAAAGAAAACTAGTACGAGTTCTATTTAAAAAAACAAAAACAATGAAAAGAAAAGAATCTAAGCAATCCTTGAAACTTAACGAATCCTAAAGACAGCAAAAGTAATAATCGTTTACAAATCAAAATTAAGAATGACTATTTACAAAGCAACTGCCCTCCTAGACAGGAAAACTAAAATAAAATACAAAATGATAGACCCAAAACAAAACTCAGAAACAATTAAAGGACTAAACAGAAACTAGGAACACTAGATTTATTCACAACTCAACCTATCGTGCCAATTCAATCATTTTCCAACCATTTTCTCAATCAGAACTGAACAATCATATTTCTAAACTTTAAACATCAGTTTAAGCAGTCCAAGCATTTGAAAAACAACTTAATTCAGCCAGGACTGAACTCAGATGCAAAAACTTAATGCTAGGACTACTTCTACATCAATCTAAAGAAAAAAACACAATTAACCGTTCAAATCAAAAGAAATGAAACAACGAAATGAGTTAAATAAGAAAAGAATGAATGAGAGTATGAAACAGAACCTAAGATGAACCTAGAAATGCCTAACATCATCTCCTACACTATATACAACATATACAATCTAAGACTGGATAAAAGAACCTAAAACAACTCTTAAACCAAAGTTATACAAAAGAAAACAACAAAAGGAAAAGGGAAAATAAGAAAAGAAGAAACTATGAACCTATCAAATCCTAATAATAGAAACAGGAACGATGAAAGCAAAAAAAAAATTTCTAATGGCAGCTTAACACAGAACCTAGAAAGGAAAGAACCTAAAGCAATTCCTATTTACAGAAGCAATGAACAAAGAATGGTCTAAGGAATTAAAGCAAAAATTTGAAGGTAGAAAAGCAAAAAATATAAGAAAACTAGTACAAGTTGTATTTACAAAAACAATGGAAAGAAAAGAACCTAACCAATCCTAGAAAAAACTTAATGAATCCGAAAATCAGCAAAAGAAATAAGCGTTTACAAATCATAATTAAGAATGACTATTTACAAAGAAACTGTCATCCTGNACAGGGATANCTAAAATGAAAACAAAGANTCAAACTACAAAATGAAAGACTCAAAACAAAACTCGGAAAGAATTAAAAGTCTAAACACAAACTAGGAACACTAGACTTATTCACAACTCAACCTATCATGCCAATTCAATCATTTTTNAGCCATTTCCTCAATCAGAACTGAACAATCATATTTCTCAACTTTAAACATCAGTTTCAGTAGTCCAAACATTTGAAAAACAACTTCATTCAACCAGGACTGAACTCAGATGCAAAAACTTAATGCTAGGACTACTTCTACATCAATCTAAAGCGAAAAACACAATTAACCATTCAAATCAAAAGAAATGAAACTAAGAAATGAGTTAAATAAGCAAAGAAAGAATGAGAGTATGAAATAGAACCTAAGATGAACCTAGAAATGCCTAACATCATCTCCTACACTATATACAACCTATACAATCTAAGACTGGATAAAAGAACCTAAAACAACTCTTAAACCAAAGTTATACTAAACAAAACAACAAAAGGAAAAAGGAAGATAAGAAAAGAAGAAACTATGAACCTATCAAATCCTAATAATAGAAACAGGAACGACGAAAGGAAAAAAATTTCCTAATGGCAGCTTAAAACAGAACCTAGAAAGGAAAGAACCTAAAACAATTCNTATTTACAGAAGCAATGAACAAAGAATGGTCTAAGGAATTAAAGCAGAAAATTAAANGTAGAAAAGCAAAACATAGAAGAAAACTAGTATGAGCTGTATTTACAAAAAAAATGGAAAGAAAAGAACCTAAGCAATCCTAGAACAAACTTCATGAATCCGAAAATCAGCAAAACAAATAAACGTTTACAAATCATAATTAAGAATGACTATTTACAAAGAAACTGTCATCCTGGACAGGGATAACTAAAATGAAAACAAAGACTCAAACTACAAAATGAAAGACTCAAAACAAAACTCAGAAACAATTAAAAGACTAAACACAAACTAGGAACACTAGACTTATTCAAAACTCAACCTATCCTGCCAATTCAATCATTTTTCANCCATTTCCTCAATCAGAACTGAACAATCATATTTCTCAACTTTAAACATCAGTTTCAGCAGTCCAAACATTTGAAAAACAACTTAATTCAGCCAGAACTGAACTCAGATGCAAAAACTTAATGTTAGGACTACTTCTACATCAATCTAATGCAGAAAAAACAATTAACAGTTCTAATCAAAAGAAATGAATATAAGAAATGAGTTAAATATGCAAAGAACGAATGAGAGTATGAAACAGAACCTAAGATGAACCTAAAAATGTCTAACATCATCTCCTAAACTATATACAAACTATACAATCGAAGACTGGATAAAAGAATCTAAAACAACTCTTAAACCAAAGTTCTACGAAAGAAAACAACAAAAGAAAAAGAGGAAAAGATAAAAAAAGAAGTAACTATGAACCTATGCAAATACTAATAATAGAATCAGAGACGATGAAAACGAAAACAATTCCTAACAGCAGCTTAAAACAGAACCTAGAAAGGAAAGAACCTAAAGCATTTCCTATTTACAAAAGCAATGAACAATGAACAAATAATGGTCTAAAGAATTAAAGCAGAAAATTGAAGGTAGAAAAATAAAAAAATAAAAGAAAACTAGTACAAGCTCTATTTACAAAAACAATAAAAAGAAATGAACCTATAAGATCACCCACGATAAAATCACCCACTACAAGATCACCCACGATAAGACTACCCACCATAAGATTACCCACAATAAAATCACGCACAACAAAATCACTCATGATAAGATCACCCACGATAAAATCACTCACCATAAGATCACCAACCATAAGAATACCCACGATAACATCACCCACTATAAGATCACCCACGATAAGATTACCTACGATAAAATCACCCACCATAACATCACCCACGATAAAATCATCCACTATAAGATCACCCACGATAAAATCATCCACTACAAGATGACTCACAATAAGACTACCCACCATAAGATTACCCACAATAAAATCACGCGCGATAAGTTTACCCACGATAAAATCACCCACTACAAGATCACCCACGATAAAATAACGCACAATAAGATTACCCACGATAAAATCTCCCACTATAAGATCACTCGCGATAAGATTATCCATGATAAAATCACTCACTATAAGATCACTCCTGATAAAATCACCCACAATAAATTCACCCACGATAAGTTCACCCACAATAAAATCACCCACTATAAATCACTCATGATAAGATCACCCACGATAACATCATTCACTATAAGATCAACCACAATAAGATCACCCACGATAAGATTATTCACTATATGATCACCGACGATATGTTTACCCATGATAATAAAATCAATCACTATAAGATCACCCACGATAAAATCACTTACTATAAGATCACCCACGATAAAATCACCTACTATAAGATCACCCACGATAAAATCACCTACTATAAGATCACCCACGATAAAATCACCCACTATAAAAACCTAAAATAACTCTTAAACCAAAGTTATACTAAACAAAACAACAAAAGGAAAAGGGAAGATAAGAAAAGAAGAAACTATGAACCTATCAAATCCTAATAATAGAAACAGGAACGATGAAAGGAAAAAAAAAATTCCTAATGGCAGTTTAAAACAAAACCTAGAAAGGAAAGAACCTAAAGCAATTCCTATTTACAGAAGCAATGAACAAAGAATGGTCTAAGTAATTAAAGCAGAAAATTGAAGGTAGAAAAGCAAAAAATAGAAGAAGAAAACTAGTACGAGCTGTATTTACAAAAACAATGGAAAGAAAAGAACCTAAGCAATCCTAGAAAAAACTTAATGAATACGAAAATCAGAAAAAGAAATAAGCGTTTACAAATCATAATTAAGAATGACTATTTACAAAGAAACTGACATCCTGGACAGGGATAACTAAAATGAAAACAAAGACTCAAAACAAAACTCGGAAACAATTAAAAGACTAAACACAAACTAGGGATTCACAGTTCTTAAGCGTCTTTTGGAAAGAATTATTTAGGTTGCAAGGAACTCAGCTCAAGATGAGCACTGCTTATCATCCTAAGTCTGATGGGCAAACCGAAGTCATTAACAAGATTCTGGAGGGGCGTTTCTGTTCAGAACAGCCAAAGAGTTGGAGTAAGGTGTTGCCTTGGGTTGAATACTGGTACAATACCAAATATTTGAGTCTAGCACGGTGCACACCCTTTGAGAATGTATGGGAGAGCTCCACCATCCATCAGCATATTTATACCTGGGGAGACAACAGTTGAAGTGGTGGCCAAGGATTTGTTAACTAGGGATGAAGCGATCAAACAGCTGAAGTTTCATCTGAATAAGGCACAGTTGTTCATGGTGCAGCAGGCTAATAAAAACAGACGCCCAACAGATATATGTGTGGAGGACTAGGTTTATTTGAAGATTCATGCTCACAAGCAATCGTCAATGTCTTCGAGGTTGCACCCAAAGCTGGTTGCTCGTTACCACGGGCCTTTCAAAGTAATCCAAAAACTAGGGGAAGTGGCGTTCAAGATCCAGCTACCGAAAACGACTCGCATACACCCAGTTTTTCATGTTTCCCAACTCAAGAAAGTTATTGGAGATCAGCAGGTAGAGAAGGAATTACCTCAGAATTACAAGTAAAGGGCTTGCCTTTCAACCGATACACGTTCTCGAAAAGAGGCAAGTCAAGCAAGGAGAAGACCTAGTTCAACAGGTGCTAGTGGAATGGCAAGAAGGGGGACAGAAGCACCACTTGGGAAGATCAAAGTACGATGGCCGATCAATACCCCGAATTCAACCTTGGGGACAAGGTTGTTGGAGAAGGGGAGGGAAATGTTAGGAGTTGGGAAATGTATGTGCGAAGGAATAAAAAGGGGATGCCTAATTGTTTAGGGCAGTTAGGAGGCGCAGAGTTTTAGCTTTGTATAAATAGCTAATTGAGTATTTGTACAAAGTTAGTTGTTTGTTTGTAAAGAATCTACAGGAACTATTATTCTTGAGAGGGGAGGTTAAGCTCTCATCATCATACACCCTGTATTCTTTCATATCAATACCACAGTTGATCATTCTTTCTTTTGTTGTTTGTGTGAGTGCCTAATAGTGTGTGAGTAAGTGGGTTTTTGATAAAGGAACCTAGAAGAAAACTTGTTCAAATGGGTAACACATCAAAGTTGATCTTTTTAATTTTTATATAAAAAATCATATTTTCTATTCTATTATTTAATATACTACCTCAGATTATACAAACTAGAAAAAACATATATCTACAATCAAGAAGAAAGGAAAGAAATGATCTTATTGGTTTTTCTCCATGGTTGCATTGCATTTCTCCTCTTTAGCTCTCTATTGCAGCAATAACAACTCTCCATCAAAGGATGGTATATGCGGATTCTGTGCGTACAACACACCTTGCTGCAGCAACCAAAGCTCTTCTGTGCCTTCAGCATATGCAGCCTCCTTCGAATCAGAATCTGCAATAAGTGTACCATCAATCTCAGCAGCAGCATCCAAATCAAAGTTAATATGAACAATTGAATCATCAAACTGTGAACAATTTTCAAGAGTGAAATTCGAGTCATCCATCAGATCATCATGCAATTCATCAGAAGTTAATGTATTAAAATCAGAGCATTCAATAAATGCATTTATACAGTTCACAACAAAAATCTATAATTTCTACCCACTTCCTCTTATTTTAATCTCATTACTCATAAAAAGTATGTGCTTGAATTGTCAGAAAAATAAAAAGATATCATAAAACTGGATACAGTTTTTATCAAATCACTTACAAATTTTGTATATGCTTGGTCAACCAAATCCCTAGACTGACCCTGGATGTACTGCTCCATCCGAGTTACTGCTCCATCCGAGTTGCAAGGGTTGCAAATCTAGCAAAACAGTTGACGAAATATTTAGCATCAATCACAAAGAGAATAAAGTGTAGGCTTCACTAAGCATACCCTGTAACAAACAGTAAAATATATGTTAACACGTGCAATGGAGAAAATGAAAAAATAAATATATAGATAAAAAATCAAGCCTCCAGGATTAATAAATTTATACCACAATATT
>NC_028355.1:24766927-24768261 GCF_000741045.1 Vigna radiata var. radiata | reverse complement strand
ATATATATATATATATACTTCCCGAATATGAATTCTGGAAGTGTCTGTAAGTATTTGTATCTCTGTGTGTTTTGGACATAGATATGTTAGTTCAAATGATGTATCTGATCATCGAAGGAACTAATGATCTTGTCTAGTTCAAGTGTAGTTCAACTAGTACAAGCCTAACACAATAACATTATTAATATTGTAATCATCTCAACATTGTAGTGTTCCACTTAGTTTGGTAGATTTGAATGTCTTTTTTTTCATATTGAACTTAATGATGTATAATATAGGTCATTACTGTTTGAAGTACGAATTTTTGTGGCAATATTATTCACCTGCGCTAATATATGTCAACGTTACTTGATGTAAAAAAACGAAATGCCAGAAGCTCAGTTTATGTAAATGGTGTACAATTCCATTGTGGTGCTAGAAACAGTGTTATTAAAACTCGGTTATGCAGTCTCATGGCAGAAATTGATGGCGGTTTTGCAACCTGCCTCCCCAACTAGGTGGTGGTGAATCAGGTTTCTCATGGTGGCCCATGGCAGCCGCTTTTTGTATAACGGCTGGTGGAAGTGGAATGGGTATGGTGGAAAAGGTGGGGCAGCGACATGGAGAAGTAAGAAAGGGAGTAGCATGGAGAGGAAATCAGAGAAGAAACCCTAATTGGAGACTTCTGTGTTAGTTTTGTCTTTTGTTGGGTTTAAAACCCTACTAATACAGTTAAAAAAATTGGGCCAGGCCTAATGAAAACATTCAACCTAATACCCTGAACACCCCTCTCTTCTTTAGCCACACTTCCCTTTGCCTCTCTTCGCCGTGTTAGTTTTTTTTTTTTTTTCAAATTATTTTGTCAAATACCACCTGCATTTTTAATTTTTTGATTTCTTCTCCATTTCTATATTTTCTGAAAGTATACCCATTTTCTAGCAATAATAATGGCCAATGGCCAAGAAAAGAGTTGAGAATAGCTAAAAAGGTTTATTTGAGATCTTCTCTGGTGACTTCCTCCAATGTCTTGTTAGAATCACTTCCATTATTTAATGTAAAAAATTAGAATCACTTTCGAGAGCACAATGTAATTGTTTCCTTTTACATTTTCAAAGGCCAGAGAACCAATTTCTTCTTCCTTAATTTTCCAGACATTTTCAATAGGAAAAAAAACCTATTCCAAATTTTGAGTTTTGGCTACCCTTTCTTGCTCCAATAACTCAAAAGGAAAAGATAAATATATAATTTTTTGTCTTTATTGTTTAACTTGCTTGGATGACATCATCTATGACTTATAAGCTTTGCTAACTTTGTGGTGATTGATTATTCTTTTTCTTATTATTCTTTTATATGTT
>NC_028355.1:24756828-24766577 GCF_000741045.1 Vigna radiata var. radiata | reverse complement strand
AGAGACAAGAGCGAAATGAAAACCCAACTATTTAGATGAAAGTCTGAAGTGTTGAAGAAGAAAAATGAAGCAGTTCTATGCTTCAATGAGGCCAAGTCTCTCACAACTTAACCAATTCTCCACTCCCAACAAATACACCCTTCGTTGCTTATTGCTTATTTTCTCTCAGTACATTCACTGCTCATCAACATTTTCCCAGCTCGTCTATTAGTTACACTTTTGTTCCCTTTAATTTCACTTAGGTGCCCCGATTCTCGTTTTCTTGCTTTACACCTGCACTTAGCTTCGCTCTTCTATAAACTTTGGTGATCTTGGGCCTTGATTTGTAGCAATTTTGAAACAATGGTTGTTGTGCAGACCTTATAGTGTCAGTTAGAGATCTTTTATTAATTAAAGATATGCCCAAGTTATAGTATATAAATAAATACAAAACTCACTTTCTAAGTTGATTTTGTAAGGTTGAATTAGATTTAAAATCCACTTTCAAGGAGTGCGTAACCCTCCTTTACTCATCACTAACTTTGTGATGTTCTACTTGCTCATTGTAACTTCATCCTGTGCATAGTTTATTAACTATTTTTCACAAGCTGTAGTCTTCCTAGATGTTCATCTCCATTGCCTTCATCGATACTTGAGAATATAGGCAAAGGGAGAAAAATATATTTTTAAGAGCTTGCAAATGTCTCCCTCTGGTGCTCATATTTATTTACAACATATCTTTGATACAATGATGAGAAAGGAAAGTGTAAATGATAAGTAATCGTAGGTACAAATAGGTATTACCCAAAACAACTTTGAAAAAAGCTTACTTAACCTATTTTGAAGTTATTCTAATAGCCCCTCAAGCAAAAAAAAAAAATTGAATGTACCAAGTTTCAAAAACAAATAAATTCAATTTGAGGTTCTCTCAATGATTTTGTCAACAAATTTGGAAGTTGATCAATGGATCCGACAAACCCAATACCAATTTCCTTTGATAACAATTTTTCTCGAATGTAATGATAGTTTATTGGCATTAATTAATTCAACTCTATTGTAACAAACTTTCCTTTGACATGTTTTATGTAGTGTGCAATTTTGTTCATTTTTCAACTTCCAGATGCATCTCCTTTCATATGCATGTAGCTAATTAATTTTACCCTTCAGATAGTGTTCAATTATCCCTCTCACCTCACATGAACAAGGGTTGTGGTTTTATTGGCGTTCTTGATTTCCTGGCTAAGAAAAGGTTGTTTGTGTCACTCAAGCACGTATGACATCTGCAACCACGCTAGTGACCATGATGGATGGTCTGTCTTCGATTTTCCTACAAGTAGCTGAATATAAGGAGTCTAACAAATTTGGATCTTTTATGGCACTTTCTAGCTCCCTTGGCAAGATTTTACTAGAACTTCATAGAGGTATCTATAACATTTGCAATAACTTATTGAATAGATTGTGGCTTATAGACATCTGACTTGAGAATTCAACTGTAAAATAATTCTAGAGGACTTAATTGATGTCTCTCATAATCTTCTATTTATAAGAATAAATTGATACAGGAGTACATGATAATTAGGATAACCCTAGACACAATATAATCCTGATAATTACAGTAACCCTAGATATAATATAATCATGATAAATAGGATAAATATCCTAACAATTTGTTATATGCTTTTGATTTTTTTCTTGTCTCTTCATTATATATTTACATATTTTGCATAATTTTACACTTTTTGTCTCTTTTCCATTGATGTGTAGGTCTTCTTTACCTAATAGAGCATGAAGCTCATACTAAATTGCTGGCTTTGTTATTAAGGATTATCAAGCTTTTGATATCATCTACACTGTATGTTTCTTTGCTTCTCATATTATTCTATTTGTTCAATTTAGTTATAATTGAAATGGTACGTTTTTCGTTGTTTTTCTTTTACTCATAAATACGTAAAATATTCTTTTGGTTTTGGTTATTGGTTCTCTTATACTTTCATGATCGAAGCCAAAAAAGATCCTTTTAGATAATTGTAAAGGGGGAATTTCTTACAATGGAGCCTATTGGTTGGATGGTTAGAATTTCTTACAATGGAGCTTATACATTCGAAAGATTCTCAAGGGGACGTTCAAGACTAGATACATAGATGGAGGAGGTCTAGGACTAGATGACAGTAATTTTGCAATTTGGGACAATGAAGATTCACTAATTATGACTTTGATCTGGCATTCCAGGATTCCTGAGATAAGTCAAAATTATGTTTCACTCTTGCCAAAGAGATATAGGATGATTTACAAAGTACTTTTTTTTATTAAAAATGGCTTTTGTTGCATGGTATGACATTGAATATTTAATACAAAATAAGACTCTGTTTCCGTCTCAAAATAACACGAAATCCTGAATGGACTTTGGATTGAATTAGATCAGTACCAAACAATAAAGATGTGTAAAACAAATACTACTTCATATGCCGAAGCTGTGGTAAGAGGAAGAATCTTTAAATTTTGTTGTGGCTTGAATCATGAATATTACCCAATCCGGATACAAATCTTAGGAAGAGAAAAATTACCATCCCTATAAAAAGTATTTTTTATGGTAAGAGAACTGAATAATTATTATACTACGCATGAATTCTCAAAACAAAACAAAACCTTAAAAACTTTGTAGCATCTTCAAATTCATTCTTATGGCTTGTTTGATAGGAGAAGGAGTGGAAACAAAGGCAATGAATTCAATTGGATTTGTTTTCTAGGAAAAAAATGGGAAGGGGGAATAAAGTAGTTAATGGGTCTCACTACTACTTTTCCACAATATTACTCCCCTATCATTGTTGGGTATCAAAGAGGGTCAGTCTCACTTTGTCAATGCCAGGTCAGTTCACCAGTGACTGCCACAGTCCAGCACCTAGTTGTCTTATCAAGTGATGTAAAACCCTATAGTCACCATCATCATCTGCCATCGAATGACATGTAGACCCCAATAGATTTTTTGATACCCTATTTGAAGTAGCCCTCAAAGCAATAAATAAAACTACTGGTCACCTCTGCCAGCACAACATCTTTGTGCCACCAACCTAAAATAATGTCATGTTGCCTCTATCAATCTCATCGGCCTCTCTTCTCCTAATTCCAACCTCCTTTTCTGCCTTTCCCACTGATTGGAGTTTGAATCCAAACACATTGAAAGTTCTTCTTTTACTAATGTTCTCTCTGTTGTACATTGGTTCTCTCTGTTTTTTATTTGCAATGATATCTGGACCTGTTCACTCAATTTCTAGGTCACCCACAACTACTTCAGAGAGCCTCAATGGGAAAAATTATTTGTCTTGATCTGCTTGGGTTGAACTGTGGTTTCCTATTATTATGGTGAATCATCTGTCACAAGAATTATTTGCCTTTACTCAACTTCTAGGTCACCCAAAACTATTGAATCATTTGTCACGGTATCTACTAGCTAAGAGGAGGTACTGGAAATAGAGTACAAAATGGTTGCAAATGTCCTCAATGCACTTATTGTAAGAGGAGGGATTACGCTTAAGAAAACTACTTCTATATACATGGCTTCACAGATAAGACAGACAATGTCTCCAAACTTGAAAAGGTAAAACCACAGTTCTAGGGTGAATGTCAGGAATATTTGTGATTACAGCCCAGCAATCAGGCACAAGCTTCCAACCAATATGGTTTGTCAAAACCTTGCATCTCCTAAAGCAAGGAAGATCAAAGCCCATGGATAATTGATTCCTATACTTTAGATCATATTTCTAGTAAAACCTTCTGATTTTCTTCCATCTCTTCTCCTAGAGTTGTCTTCAACGTGATTCTATTTAAGATTAATAACTACGGTTTATAGTGTGCATAAAACACAGTCATTCTTGTCCTAAGTTATACTGTAAAATTGAGAAAATGTTGGAAGAAATTTATAACGATGATACATTTTTTTATAGCTGCTTTTGGTGCTATTTTTTAATTAGACTATTTTCTCGTTGAAAGAAACATTATCATTATATTTGATAAAATTACTAATTAGGAACCACACAAGTTCTTTATATAAAAATAATAGTTTAATCTAGTGTAATCTCTTTGCTCAGAAGTAACTAGAGCAAACATTAAATTATTCATATGTGGATATGGTTCTCTCACACTAACAAATCTTTTTATTCTTCCAGAATGTTAGGATATTTATCCTATTTATCATGATTATATTGTGTCTAGAGTTACTCTAATTATCATGATTATATTGTGCTAGAGTTACTCTAATTATCATGATTATATTGTGTCTAAAGTTACCTTAATTATCATGTACTCTTGTATCAATTTATTCTTATAAATAGAAGATTATAAGAGAGACAATCAAGCCCTCTAGAATTATTTCAGTTTAATTCTTAAGTCTTAGAAAATCCTTTCAAAGCCATTCTTAGAAAATCACCTATTTTCTCAAGTATTTTTAAAATTGGATTATTTTTGTATAATAGAAATGGGGATACATAGGCGTGTGAGTATTTGTGTTTCTTGTAGATAGAATAAAACAATTAATTCAAGATAATGATATTTATCAATTTAATTGTAGGCTAAATATTTAATTGCATAAATTGCACTATCACCATTTATACTTCTTTAATGCAGATTAGGTGTTTTATTTCTTTATCTGCTTGCTAATGTAAAGTCTCATCGGTTCATCTCGTTTTATTCTTAAGTCTTCAAAGATGATTTTCAGCCATAGTAGTTCACATATTCCTTTTGTCATTGTCCTGAACTCTGCTCAAACACGGGATCTTATTGTATTTTGTTTTTTATTCTTTTAAGTTACCAGATTCCCACCAAGGAAACTACTATATCTAGTAGTTGATCTTTGATCCACAATTGACAAAAGATAGTTAGCATTTGCATATACTACTACTAGATTTACATTTCCATTTCGTTTGAACAAAATTCCCTTGTCCAAAGTCTCTTTTAGATATTGCACAATTCTTAATGCAGTCATAAGTGAATCTCCTTCGGTTGATGCATGAGCTGGCTAACTAGACTCAATGCAAATGTAACATCAGGTCTAGTGTGAGACAAATGTAAGTTTGCCAAATTATAAATTTATTTTATCTACATTCACTCAATAGTACTAACAAATATTTAATTCCAAAATCTCAAAATGTAATAAAAAAATAATACAATGGTAATAATAAAATTATTGTTATTATTTTTATATTTATTTAATTATTTTCTCGATGACCTAAAGCTATCTTTTAGTCGAATAGGTTTTTAAATAGGCCCTGGCCAGAGATACATAGTAAGTTGACCCTGTAACTTTTTTTTCTTGTGTCTGATAAGTAGTTGTCTGAATCGCTTCACTAATGAGAAAAGAAAAACAATTATGATAAGTCTTTATCTAATTCCCTTGGGATTGTTTCTTGTCCATTTAGATTAAGTTAAAACTTGAACTGCATTCCTCACTGACAGTGCAGGACCTGCATTTAGTTTCAAAAGTAAATTCTCATTTTGTGTGCCAAATTAAGTTAGACTAAGAATGATTAATCCTACTTATCAATTGAAAGGCCTGGAAAAGGATGTTATCATTTTCTAATAAAAATAATATTTATTTTGTGCCAAGTGCATGGTTTACAGTCTAGAGTTGGTAGAATCTTAGGGAGTTGAACCTGTGAGACTATAAGTCACTAACTGATTAACAGGATTGATTCACGTGAATTCATGTTTAGGCACAAGACATTACAGGTTGGATTTTGCACATTTCTTTTTCAGGTTACTGCTTTATTGGTTTGGTCTTATGTTTGCATTTGTGGGCTTTCCTTCAGGTCATATTGAGACTGAAAAGAAGTTTGGTGTACTTTCTACCTTATTTGAATATTCGATACGAGTTGCCAAACCATTTGCCTTGAAGCCCTCCAGGTAATCTTTTTGGTGTATATTGGTTAATTGTTTATTTGTTTGCATCTATAAATGGGTATGATGATGTATATGGTTTCTGGAATATGATTTTTGCTGAGCCTTTTATTGGCATCTTGGCAATGCTGACATCCAACGCACACTAATAATTTGTTATCACAAGAAAAATTTATTAAGAAAAACAAAATAAAAAATACATGGGGGCTGAACCAAACCCATGTACAAAAATACAATGCAAACATCCTACCAAAGAACTAAAAAACGATAAGGCCTGTTTGCATGAACTGATTTGGGAGAATAGATTGTAGTGAGGAGGGAATTTACGAGTAACTGTCATGTTTGCATGTAGCGATTTTAGTGGATGTGCGATAGTGGATTTTGGTTAAAGTGCGTTGTAGGTCTCATTTTTTATCAAAATCAATTTTTGTCCCTCTACTTTAAAATGATGATTTTGGTCCCTATTTTTTATGATTGATGAATCTTGTACAATTTTATGGAACTTTACTAGAATAATGACCCTAGGAGTTTGACATCTTACTTTAGGGAATAAAATATAAATTAAATACTATTCTAGTGTATTTTAAAAAAATTGCCATCATCTTTCCTTATCATTCACCAATTATCAAAGTTACGGGTTACAAAATCACCTTATTTAAGGTGTAGGGACTAAAACAAATTTTGTCTGAAAATTAAAGCTTAAAACACATATAACCTCTATTGTATTTTATGCCATGGTAGGCCTAGTATGTGGAGTCTAAGGCTTCATACATTCTTTGACAGGCCCGTGAGAATGCTATAGACACTTACACAGTTTTTGATGGTTATGCGAAGATGCTTACAATTTTTATTCCACTTCTGGTGGATGAGGTGATCTTTTTATATTCTTTCATTTTCAGCGCAGATTTGTCTTTAATATTTCAAACGCGTGATTCTTCATGGCATAAATTGCAGAGTTCATTTTTTGCACACTTCATGTGCTTTGAAGTCTCTACACTCGTTCCTCCTGGAGGTGTTGTTTTAAAGTGTTATTGCTAGTGTGTCTCAAACAGTGTGCAATCTGTGTTTGTTGTGATCTATTTGGGAATATTTGTTGTTTTTGATTTGGTGCAGTGTAAAAGATGAGCGTGAGCGTGAACCTGTGATATAAACAAATGCCTTAGCACATCTTGTGGACGCTCTGAAATTGCAAGGAGGTTTGAATTAATGACAAATATCAAGCATGTGCAACCAAGAAAAAGGGAGTTTCTTTTATATCAAATGCTTCTGATATGCTTAAATTATGTTGTATGGCCTGTAATTGATAGGATTATAATTGTTTGATCTGCTGAATTAGTGGAATTGTTTGTGCACTATCAGTTGAGATATTATTTTGAGAGCAATAAGGATCAATTTTGTGCATCAAGTTTACAAGACCGAGAAAGGGAGGTTCAAATTGCTTTATCTTTTTGTGCAAACTGGTTTGGTTAAGGGTGTAAGTGTAAACAATCTTGTTCATTTGTGTTGTAGGATTGGAACATCAAGCTTTATGATGAGATCGAGCTAGTTGACGGCCACATTTTGATATAGTGAAGTGTTGCAGCAGTAGACCGTACCAAGAAAGTAGCATAGCTTTTGTTTTTTATTTTTCTTATATTTGATTTGTAATGGGTTTGTGTCAGCGCATTGTTACTCTTAGTTTTAGCTTTGGTATGTAAAAGGCCTTTTATAAAGTCCAAGTGTTTTGAAGGAGTTCTTAGCACTTTTTCCAACTCTTGGCAATTTTGATTGTTCTTTTCAAATTTGACATAGTTAGACAGGTGAGTGTGTCTTGTTAGCCAAAGGTACAAGCCTTATCATAGGAGTAGAATTTTATATTGTTTGATTGTCTTTTGTATTTTGTGATCATGATTTAGGGGTCATTAGAGTTCGTTAATTGTTTGTGTTTGTTTGTTAGTTGAATCTTTTGATTTTAAAAGTAATTTTATTTTAAAGGGTATGTGTTCGTGTGGGTGTGTGCATGTATATGTGTCTATGCTTGCAAGAGTGTGGGAGTGTGTTTGGGTGGGTGTGTGTATATGTTTGCGGGAGTGTGCATGTGTGCATGTGTGTGTGTGTGTGAATGTGCGTAATATGTATAAAGTGGAAGCTTAAGACATATCTAAAGGCAATACTTGGTATTTAAGTAACCCTTATGGTTCACCTTTCTTATCTAGGATTTGTCTAGACTGGAAGCTTTTTCAATCTATAGATTAAGAAAACTTTTAAAAACAAAGATGTTTGGTCATAGTTCATATATGTCTTCTAGTTTAGATAATGTTGATGAAATGTTTAATCATGCTATGAATCTTCCATTCTTTGGTAAAGACATGTGTATTAACATACCTAGTTTGTGTGTTTTCATATTTGAGAGAAAGTGTGTGTATATGTGATTGTGTGATGTGTCTCTCTATGTGTTTGTGTGTGTGTGTGTTTATGTATTTTTGTGGGTGATATGTGTGTTTAGGTGAATAAGAGTGTGCCTATAAGTTTGTATGTGTGGGGTGTGTGTATAATATGTCTTTGTATGGGTGGATGAGTGTGTGTTTTTGTATGTGTGTGCGCATTTGTAATGTGTGTGTGTGCTTGTTTGTGGGAAAAGTTTGTGTGTCTATGTTTGTTTGGGTAAGTGTGTGTGTTTATGTTTGTGAGGGTGAGTGTATGTTTGTGGGCAAGTGTGTGTGCATGTATGTGTGTGTGTTTGTGTGAGAGAGTGTGTTTGTGAGGGTAATATGTGTGTGATTCTCTCTTTTTGTATATGTACAATTACGTGTTTTTATGTGTGTAATATGTGTCTGTTTATAAAGTTATGTGATCGAGTATGTGTTTGTGTATGTAATATGTGTTAATGTGTATATGTATTTGTCTCTATGTGTGCTTGTGTGTGTGGAGGGGGGTTTGTGTGTGCGTGTATTTTTTATTGTCTTTTTGTGTATGTGTGTTTTTGGAAGTTTGTGTGTTAGGGGGGGGGTGTTTATAAGATTGTGTGTATGTATGTGTGTTATTGTTTGTTTGTATTTAATATCTGTTTGTGAGTGAGTGTGTAATGTCTGTATCTGTGTGTGTGTGTAAGTTTAAGTCTGTACGTGTGTGTGTGTAATATGTGTGTGCATTTGTTTGTTTGGGTATGGGTGAGTGTGTATTTTTATCTGTGTTTGGTTTTGTATTTGTATATGTGTGTGTGTGTGATATTTGTGTGGTTGTGTGTTTTTGTGTTTGAGAGAGAGAAAGAGAGAGTGTTTGTATTTGAATGTCTTTGTGTGCATAATATGTGTGTGTATGGGGGCTTGGGTGTTTATACGGTTGTGCGCACGTGTGTGTTTGTGTTTATGTGTCTAATAAATTCGTTTTTGAGTGTAAGTGTGTGTCTATTTGTGTTTAATGTGTATATCTATGTGTGTATGAGTATGTGTGTATGTGTAAGTTTATGTCTGTATGTGCATTTGTGTGTGTAATATGTGTGTAAGCATGTGTGCGGGTGTGTGTATGTTTGTTTGGGTGTGAGTGATTATGTATTTTTATCAGTTTCAATATTTGTATGTGAGTATTTGAGCGTGTGCGTTAGATTATGTATTTATGTTGATTATATGTATGTATGGGTGATTTTATAGTGGGTGATTTTATTGTGGGTTATATTATAGTGGGTGATTTTATCGTGGGTAATCTTATCGTGGGTGAATTTATAATGGGTGATTTTATCGTGGGTGAACTTATCGTGGGTGATTTTATTGTGGATAATCTTATTATGGGTAATCTTATAGTGGGTGATTTTATCGTTGGTAATCATAGGGTGGGTCATTTCATCGTGGGTAATCTTATCATGGGTGATCTTATAATGGGGGATTTTATCGTGGGTGATTTTT
>NC_028355.1:24750840-24752293 GCF_000741045.1 Vigna radiata var. radiata | reverse complement strand
CTTATGGTGGGTAATCTTATCGTGGGTGATTTTATAATGACTCAATTTATCGTGGGTGATCTTATAATGAGTGATTTTATCGTGGGTAATCTTATTGTGGGTGATCTTATAGTAGGTGATTTTATCGTCGATGATCTTATCGTGGGTCATTTTATCGTGGGTGAACTTATCGTGGGTGAACTTATAATGGGTGATTTTATCGTGGGTGAACTTATCGTGGGTGATTTTATTGTGGATAATCTTATTATTGGTAATCTTATAGTGGGTGATTTTATCGTTGGTAATCATAGGGTGGGTGATTTCATCGTGGGTAATCTTATCATGGGTGATCTTATAATGGGGGATTTTATCGTGGGTGATTTTTGTTGTGGGTAATCTTATTGTGGGTAATATTATCGTGGGTGATCTTATAGTGGGTGATTTTATCGTGGGTAATCTTATCGTGAGTGATCTTAGAGTGGGTGATTTTATCGTAGGTAATCTTATCATGGGTGATCTTATAATGGGGGATTTTATCGTGGGTGATTTTTGTTGTGGGTAATCTTAATGTGGGTGATATTATCGTGGGTGATCTTATAGTGGGGGATTTTATCGTGGGTGATTTCATCGTGGGTAATCTTATCATCGGTGATCTTATAATGGGGGACTTTATCGTGGGTGATTTTTGTTATGGGTAATCTTATTGTGGGTAATATTATCGTGGGTGATCTTATAGTGGGTGATTTTATCGTGGGTAATCTTATCGTGAGTGATCTTAGAGTAGGTAATTTTATCGTGTGTGATCTTATAATGGGTGAACTTATCGTGCCTCAACTTGTCGTGGGTGGATAATCATGGGTTAACTTATCTTTAGGTGAACTTATCCTAGGTAATCTTATTGTAGGGGATCTTATAGTGGGTGATTTTTTCGTGGGTAATCGTATTGTGGGTGATCTTATAGTGCGTGATTTTATCGTGGGTGAACTTATCATGGGAGATTTTATGGTGGGTAATCTTATTGTGGGTTAGGATATCTTAAAGGAATTGATTTGGCTACCCATATCACCAAAAATGCATTTACTTTTCGGTAGCCTAACCCTTAAGAACTCCATGGTTAAGCGTGCTTAGCCTGGAGTAATTCTGGGATGGGTGACCTTCCGGGAAGTTTTCTCGGAAAGTGTGCGAGTGAGGACAAAGCACACTTCGCACACTGGAAAGTCTCGTGGTGATTTGTGGGGGCAGTCAATAGTCCCTGTAAGTTGTTGGGGCGTTACATGGGTGATCTTATAATGAGTGATTTTATCGAGGGTGATCATATAGTGGGTGATGTTATCGTGGGTGATCTTACAGTGGGTGATTTTCTCGTGTGTAATTTTACTGTGGGTGATCTTATAGTGGGTGATTTTATCGTTGGTAAACATAGGGTGGGTGATTTCATTGTGGGTTATCTTATCGTGGGTGATCTTATAGTGGG
>NC_028355.1:24745030-24749490 GCF_000741045.1 Vigna radiata var. radiata | reverse complement strand
ATCTTATCGTGGGTGATCTTATAGTGGGTGATTTTATCGTGGGTGATATTATAGTGGGTTATTTTATCGTGGGTAATCTTATCGTGGGTGATCTTATAGTGGGTGATTTTATCGTGGGTGATGTTATCGTGGGTAATCTTATCGTGGGTGATCTTATAGTGGGTGATTTTATCGTGGGTAATCTTATCGTGGGTGATCTTAGAGTGGGTAACTTTATCGTGGGTGATGTTATCGTTGGTCATTTTATCGTGGGTGAATTTATCGTGGGTAATCTTATCGTGGGTGAACTTATAGTGGCTGATTTTATTGTGGGTAATCTTATTGTGGGTAATCTTATTGTGGGTAATCTCATAGTGGGTGATTTTATCGTGGGTGATCTTATTGTCAGTGATTTTATCGTGGGTGAACTTATTGTGGGTGATTTTATTGTGGATCATCTTATTGTGGGTAATCTTATCGTGGGTGATCTTATAGTGTGTGATTTTATCATGGGTGATCTTATAGTTGGTGATTTTATCGTGGGTCATCTTAACGTGGGTGTTCTTATAGTGGGTGATTTTATCGTGGGTGAACTTATCGTGAGTGATTTCATTGTGGGTAATCTTATCGTGGTAGATCTTATAGTGGGTGATTTTATGATGGTTGATCTTATAGTTGGTGATTTTATCGTGGGTAATCTTATCGTGGGTGATCTTATTGTGGGTGATTTTATCGTGGGTCATCTTATCGTGGGTGATCTTTTAGTGGGTCAATTTATCGTTGGTGATCTTATAGTGGGTGATTTTATCGGGAGTAATCTTTTCGTGGGTGATATTATAGTGTATGATTTTATCGAGGGTGATCTTATCGAAGGTGATTTTGTCGTGGGCCATCCTATTGCGGATGATCTTATAGCGGGTGATTTTATCGTGGCTGAACTTATCGTGGGTGATTTTCTTTTGGCCAATGTTATTGTGGGTTATCTTATCGTGGGTGATCTTATAGTGAGTGATTTTATCGTGGGTGATCTTATAGTTGGTGATTTTATCGTGGTTAATGTTATCGTGGGTGATCCTATAGTGAGTTATTTTATAGTGGGTCATCTTATCGTGGGTGATCTTTTAGTGGGTGATTTTATCGTGGGTGGTCTTATCGTGGGTGATTTTATCGTGGGTGAACTTATCGTGAGTGATATTATTGTGGGTAATCTTATTGTGGGTAATCTTATCGTGGGTGATCTTATAGTGGGTCAATTTATCGTTGGTGATCTTATAGTGGGTGATTTTAACAGGAGTAATCTTTTCGTGGGTGATCTTATAGTGGGTAAATTTATCGTGAGTAATCTTATCGTGCGTGATCTTATAGTGGGTGATTTTATCGTGGGTGATCTTATCGAGGGTGATGCCATCGTGGGTCATCTTATCGTTGGTGATCTTATAGTGGATGATNGTGATCTTATAGTGGGTGATTTTATCGTGGGTGATCTTATCGAGGGTGATGCCATCGTGGGTCATCTTATCGTTGGTGATCTTATAGTGGATGATTTTATCGTGGGTGAACTTATCGTGTGTGATTTTCTTTTGGCTAATCTTATTGTGGGTTATCTTATCGTGGGTGATCTTATAGTTGGTGATTTTATCGTCGGTGATACTATAGTGGGTGATTTTCTTGTGGGTAATCTTATCGTGGGTGATCTTAGAGTGGGTAACTTTATCATGGGTGATCTTATCATTGGTCACTTTATCGTGGGTGAACTTGTCGTGGGTAATCTTATCGTGGGTGAACTTATAGTGGGTGATTTTATTGTGGGTAATCTTAACGTGGGTGATCTTATAGTGAGTGATTTTATCGTGGGTGAACTTATCGTGAGTGATTTCGTTGTGGGTAATCTTATCGTGGGAGATCTTATAGTGAGTGATTTTATGATGGGTGATCTTATAGTTGGTGATTTTATCGTGGGTAATCTTATTGTGGGTGATTTTATCGTGGGTAATCTTATCGTGGGTGATCTTATAGTGGGTGATTNTATCGTGGGTCATCTTATCGTGAGTGATCTTATAGTGGTTGATTTAATCGTGGGTGATCTTATCGAGGGTGATTTTATCGTGGGTGATCTTATAGTGGGTGATTTTATCGTAGGTGAACTTATCGCGTGTGATTTTCTTTTGGCTAATCTTGTTGTGGGTTATCTTATCGTGGGTGATCTTATAGTGGGTGATTTTATCGTGAGTGATATTATAGTGGGTGATTTTATCGTGGGTAATCTTATTGTGGGTGATCTTATAGTGGGTGATTTTATCGTGGGTGATATTATAGTGGGTGATTTTATCGTGGGTAATCTTATTGTGGGTGATCTTATAGTGGGTGATTTTATCGTGGGTAATCTTATCGTGGGTGATCTTATAGTGGGTGATTTTATCGTGGGTAATCTTATCATGGGTGATCTTAGAGTGGGTAACTATATCGTGGGTGATGTTATCGTTGGTCATTTTATCGTGGGTAAATTTATCGTGGGTGATCTTATAGTGGGTGATTTTATAGTGGGTCATCTTATCGTGGGTGATCTTTTAGTGGGTGATTTTATCGTGGGTGATCTTATTGTGGGTGATTTTATCGTGGGTGAACTTATCGTGAGTGATACTATTGTGGGTAATCTTATTGTGGGTAATCTTATCGTGGGTGATCTTATAGTGGGTCAATTTATCGTTGGTAATCTTATAGTGGGAGATTTTAACAGGAGTAATCTTTTCGTGGGTGATCTTATAGTGGGTAAATTTATCGTGAGTAATCTTATCGTGGGTGATCTTATAGTGGGTGATTTTATCGTGGGTGATCTTATCGNGGTGATCTTATAGTGGGTAAATTTATCGTGAGTAATCTTATCGTGGGTGATCTTATAGTGGGTGATTTTATCGTGGGTGATCTTATCGAGGGTGAGTTTATCGTGGGTCATCTTATCGTGGGTGATTTTATCGTGGGTGAACTTATCGTGTGTGATTTTCTTTTGGCTAATCTTATTGTGGGTTATCTTATCGTGGGTGATCTTATAGTGGGTGATTTTATCGTGGGTGATATTATAGTGGGTGATTTTCTTGTGGGTAATCTTATCGTGGGTGATCTTAGAGTGGGTAACTTTATCGTGGGTGATCTTAGCATTGGTCACTTTATCGTGGGTGAACTTATAGTGACTGATTTTATTGTGGGTAATCTTATCGTGGGTGATCTTATAGTGGGTGATCTTATAGTGGGTGATTTTATCGTGGGTAATCTTAACGTGGGTGATCTTATAGTGGGTGATTTTATCGTGGGTAATCTTATTGTGGGTAATCTTATCGTGGGTGATCTTATAGTGGGTGATTTTATCGTGGGTGATCTTATAGTGGGTGATTTTATAGTGGGTAATCTTTTCGTGGGTGATCTTATAGTGGGTGATTTTATCGTGGGTGATCTTATAGTCAATGATTTTATCGTGGGTGAACTTATCGTGGGTTATTTTATTGTGGGTCATCTTATTGTGGGTGATCTTATAGTGGTTGATTTTATCGTGGGTAATCTTATCGTGTGTGAGCTTATAGTGGGTGATTTTATCGTGGGTGATCTTATCGTGGGTGATTTTATCGTGGGTGAACTTATCGTGAGTGATATTATTGTGGGTAATCTTATCGTGGGTGATCTTATAGTGGGTCAACTTATCATTGGTGATCTTATAGTGGGTTATTTTATTTGGAGTAATCTTTTCGTGGGTGATCACCCACGATAAAATCATCCACTATATGATCACCCACGATAACATCACCCATTATAAGATTACCTACGATAAAATCACTCACTGTAAGATCACCTACGATAAGATAACTCACGATAAGATCACCCACGATAAAATCACCCAATATAACATCACCCACGATAAGATTACCCACTATAAAATCACCCACTTTAAGATCACCCGCAATAGGATTACCCACGATAAGTTCACCCGCGATGAGATTACCCACGATAAGTTCACTCACGATAAAATCACCTACGATAAGATCCCCCACAAAAAAATCACCCATAATAAGGTAACCCACGATAAGATCACCCACGATAAAATGATCCACTATAAGATCACCCATTATAAGATAACCCACGATAAGATCACCCACAATAAAATCACCCACGATAAGATCACCCACGATAAAATCACCAATTGTAAGATAACCCACGATAAGATCACAAACGATAAAATCACCCACTATAAGATCACCCACGATAAAATCACCCATTATAAAATAACCCACGATAAGATCATCCACGACAAAATCACCCACTATAAGATCACTCACGATAAGATTACCCACTATAAAATCACCCATTATAAGATCACCTGCGATAAGATTAGATAACTTCACCCACGATAAAATCACGCACGATAAGATCACCCACGATAAAATCACCCATTATAAGATAGCCCACGTTAAGATCACCCACGATAACATCAC
>NC_028355.1:24741922-24742940 GCF_000741045.1 Vigna radiata var. radiata | reverse complement strand
ATAAGATCACCCACGATAAAATCACCCATTATAAGATAACTCATGATAAGATCACCCACGATAAAATCACCCACTATAAGATCACCCACGCTAAGATTGCCCACTATAAAATAAGCCACTATAAGATCACCCACAATAAGATTACCCACGATAAGTTCACCGAACGATAAGTTCACGAAACAATAAGTTCACAAAAGATAAATTCACCTACGCTAAGTTCACCCATTATAAGTTCACTCACGATAAGTTTAATAAATGATAATTTCACAAAACAATAAGGTGGATAAACGATAAGTTCACCCACTAAGTTCACCCACGATAAATTCACCCACGATAAGTTCAACTAACGATAAGTTCACCAAACGATAAGTTCACCCACGATAAAATCACCCATTATAAGATCACCCACGATAAGATGACCCACGATAAAATCACCCACGATAAGATCACCCACGATAAAATTACCCACTATAAGATAACCACGATAAGATCACCCACGATAACATCACCCACTATAAGATCACCCGCGATAAGACTACCAAAGATAAGTTCACCCACGATAAAATCACCCATTAAAAGATAACCCACGATAAGATCACACACTATAAGATCAGCCACGATAAAATCACCCATTATAAGACAATCCACGATAAGATCACCCACGATAAAATCACCCATTAAAATATAACCCACGATAAAATCACCCACGATAAACTCACCCACAATATGATCACCCACGATAAGATCACCCACGATAAAATTACCTACTATAAGATCACCCATGAGAAGATTACCCACTATAAAATCACCCACTATAAGATCACCCGCAATAGGATTACCCATGATAAGTTCACCCGCGATAAGATTGCCCATTATAAGGTAACCCATGATAAGATCACCCACGATAAAATGACCCACTATAAGATCACCCACGACAAAATCACCCATTATAAGATAACCCACGATAAGATCGCCCACGATAAAATCACCCACGATAAGATCACCCACGATAAAATCA